>NC_087200.1:214886818-214892265 GCF_015104395.2 Macrobrachium nipponense
GATTCTTAGCTTACAATTGCGTTTTTCGATCATTTCGGTATTCTACATGAAATTACTCACATTTTCATATATAATACTTCATGTAACGGGATAATTTAAAACTGTGCAAAAATTATGTCAAAGTGACGAAATAATTTTTTAGATGTGTCACTGATACTTTTTAGTGCGATAAGAAAGAAATTCGCGCTTCCGCACCTGCGTAACGATTGTAAACAAAACAAACGCCATTGATCCGTGAACTCCCAGCATCCCCCAAGGCGTGTGATTCAAAAGTTTTCGGCTGGTAGGCCTATAAGTATTTTTCGGCGAATTTAAAAAAAAAAACTTTTTGAGTCGACATATAATACGTCCAATCGGCATACGGGTGACATTTTGACTCGACGTTTAATACGTCCAATCGGCGTAAAAGGGTTAAAACAGGTATGGAGAGAGTATGCCCCCTTGCCGAAGGTGTACGATAATACGTACCCCATTTGACACAAAATTGCTGTGTGGAGAACCAGCAATGTAAAATGCCAATTAGATATAGGGGTGTGCCCCTTTTATGCAGCTTCAGGAAGAGCTTTAGGTAGTTTACTCTGTCAAATGCTTTTCCCACATCTACAAAACATAGGAAAACAGGAGAGGCTGATGATAGGTAGTGGTTCAGCAATTCTTTCAGTATGTAGATGCAGGTGTCGGTTGAGTGGTTTGCATTAAACAACCCGAAATGGTTGTCAGTGGTGTGTAGAAAGGGGAGAAACCTCACATGAGGAACCAACTCAAGTATTTTCGATGCTATCATTGTGATTGCAATCGGCCGGTAGTTGCCAGGGTCAGCTGCATCCATTTAGCTTGTTTTTGATTAATGATATCAAGTGAACTAAGAGTAGGGAGTCTGGAAGAAACTGGTGAATTATGCATGCATTGAATAGGGCAGCTAACAAAATGTAAATTATCAGATGGCAATTTGAAAGTCTCTGCGGGAAGACCATCCACAGCCGGGCAATTTATTATTAGGAGGCTGTTTATGGCATCGCTGATATTACCTGGCGTAATACGGTCTGCAAAATTAAATTGAATGTTGTCAGTAAGGAGGTTATCTACATTCCTTGGGGAAGCTGATCATTTATGTAATTCAGGATGTTGTTGAAGTGATCGCTCCACATACTTGCGATAGCTTCGTCTCCGACTGCTTCCCCTACTCTCTGTGATAGCTTTTTAGTTTTGGGATTTAAAGATGGATATCTTCCAAAGACGAGGGTAATCACCAGATTCTAAGTTTTCTAGCATTGCATCGGCTCTTAGTTTGTTTTTCATTTAACCTGCAGTGCTTAAGAGCAAGTTTGAATTGCGCTCTCGCCTGCCTCATTAGTATGCAGTGTGTCCTTCCCTCAGGCTACCATTTTGCCTCCACAGTAAAAAATATTTCTGGTGAGTATGTATACAGATCTTTAACCAAGTCATTCCAAACAGGTATATTACGAGCATTACCTTGACGAAATCTATAGGCAGTCTTGCCCGAAGCAAGCATAGCAGAGATTATGTTCGAATAGAATTCATTCAGATCCCATCCTGTGGTGGTCATTCTACAATTTGTGTTGGTACAAAGTAAGGCGTCTGCAGGTTGAACTATTGACCGCAACCTGGTTTCCGTGGGCGCCCTAAAGTATTCGGTTTCTGTTGGTTATAAAAATCCCAGTTTACCGCTGGTGGGCTGTCAGTTAGTGGGTTCACGGTAGGGAGGGATGGGGTACTGAATGACACCTGTAATGGGATGTGATCATAGCCCGTTGTAAGATCGTAGTGAATATTGCAGGTCATAATAGAATCCTGAAGTTGTGGAGATGTATGCAGTGGTCCAGCAGGAAGTTGTAATTTGCGTCCGCTCTATTATGTACATATGAATAGGAGGAGGGAGGGAAGAGCATTACATCGCTAATTTGGAGAGCATGATTTTGACAGAAGCTAGTAAGTTCATTATAAATTTGTTTTGTAGAGTGAGAAGTTATGGTCCCCTATTATACAAACATGATCAGCAGGAGAATCTTGAATAATACTGTTTAACTCCCCTAGGATCATGCAGTAATGATCAAAATTATTTTTATTTTCCCATGGCAAATAAACATTAAATATTAGGATTTTAGAGTTCCTACTGTCACTTGAAGTCCCAGCAATCTGTCACTCCTGTAGGTCATCACCTTTATCATATTGTCTAACGATTTATGCCACAGGAAAGAAATTCCCCCTTCGGGTGACCGGCTATGATTTGATCTGTAACTTGCATCGATGAAATCGAGAAGGTTCTGAAGTCCTCATAAATTGAATCGCAGATGACAAGGTCACGTGAACAGAGGAGCGTTCTTGCAATGCAATGATGCCGTTGGAATTTGTGCAGAACATGTTTAGGAGAGGAATGTTCCGCTTGAGGCCAAAAATCCAAGAGATTATGAATAATGTATCCATGGCTACTAACGAAGATGGGAGAGAATGAATGCGCTGATCATTTGGGTGAATGGGGGGTTAGCCAGGGGGTATATATATATATATAGGATACATATATATATATATATATATATATATACATATATATATTATATTAATATGTATATATATATATATATAGTCTATATAGATATATATATTATATAAAACATATATATATATATATAGAAAATATATATATATATATATGTATATATAAGTATATAATATATGCTATATCCATATATATATAGATATATAGATATCTATCTATATATATACAATATATATATATATATATATATATAATAGTATATATATATATATAGATATATAGATATATATATATATATATATATAGATATATATATATATTATCCCCTGCTACTGGATTAGCATATATATGATAATTATATAATAACTATATAATATATATATTATATATATATATAGTACTCTTACATATATACTATATAGAATCCTCATTAACTATTCCAGCACTCCACGAAACCCAGTATATTATATATATATGGATATATATATATATAATAGATATTACAATATATATATATATAATATAGTATGATATATATATCAGATATATATAATAAGTATATATATATATATATATATATATATATCTATATATATACTATATATATATATATTAGTATGATATATATACTATAATATATATATATATATATATATATATATATATATATATATATATATAGTATATATATATATCTATATATATATATATATATATATATGATATATATAAGATGGATATATATATATACATATATATATATATATATATATATATATATATATTAGTATATATATAATATATATATATATATATATATATATATATATATATATATATATATATGATATATATATATATATATATATATATATATAGTATTATAGTATATATATATATATAGATATATATCTTTATATGTATATATATATATATATATATATATATATATATATATATTATATATATATATATATATATATATATATATATAGATATATATATATATATATATATATATATATATATATATATATATATATATATATATATATAAATATAATATATCTGGCTACCTGGATTACATATATATATATATATATATATATATATATATATATATATATATATATATATATATATATATAGATATATATATATATATATATATATATATCAATATATATCTATATAATATATATATAGATTATATATATATATATATATATATACTCTGACATAATACCCCCCTAACTAAAAAAAATATAGAATGCTCATAACTATTCAGCACTTCCCCACGAAACCCGAGAGACGAGTGAGAATAAAGTTATTAAAAATGTATCGGATAAGGCTTGTGCCGGATAAACGGGGGAAGGTGGAAACTTGTTAAAGAGGAAATAAACATAGGAATGAAGGGTGGGAATGAATTCCAAGGAATCCGGGTACGCACGTGAATTCTTATTTGGTTGATTCTTTGATGGGAGAGGAAAAAATATAAGGAGTAAGGAACATTTGAAATGAGTTCTATTCCGCTCCAGCTCAGTTACCAACAAATAAAGGAAATATAATAAGTAAATCAAGTTAATTAACCGTAGAACTTTAGTTTTGACGTCTCATTTTGGGAACCTAATGAGATGTATACTAGAAGTTGCGTATCAGTTTATTCAATTTCTTAATTTTTTGAACAATTGTAAAATAAAATAACATGAGAAAAACAATAAAGAAGAATGACAGTTATTAGCTTAGTATGAAAGCATTTGGGAAATGAAGTGACTAATTATATTTGCTTGTCACCCATTTTTTTCCAACGTTTCAAAAGCGTTAACAAATGACAGTTATTGTTCTCTTAGTTTTAACTCAAACCGTCAATGTTTATTTGCTGTCCATCAAACTTTTCTAAACTAATGCTTAAATTCATAAAAAAATTTAAACTTTACACAGAAGCTTATAAGGACATTAAATGAATTTTCTGGGCTTCTTCCTCCTTTTTTTTTTTTTTTTTTTTTTTTTTGTTATCGCTAGAACATTCACGAATTTAAAAAACATTATTTCTTGAGGGTTTCTTGTCAACATACCTTGTGCTATATACTACAGGAAATCATCCAGTTATCCTCAGTCTACCATCAAATGTGGATATCCATCCAGTCTGGCTGGTTCTAATCACTGGAAGAATATTCGTCACACAATCGGAATGCCTTTTTCATTCCTGAATTATCGATTTCGGCTTCCCTTATATTTCACACATTCAACATCTCTAGCTGCCTTGAGACTGTTAATATTCTTCACAGAGCTAATGACACTGGTATTACCTTATATTTTTTTCAACTGTACTTCCCAAAGGTTTATGCTAAAAGTCTGGTAATTATAATTTACATGTAATAATAAAGAGGGTAATTTGTTGCCCCGTCTAGATGAAGATAATAATTAGAGGTAAAACTTTTTCCCTGTCAGTCAATAAAGAAAAAAATAGTGAATTCATGCATTAACCAGCTTAGAAAAGCTTCTAGTATTGCCAGCACCTAAAAAAGAAAGAAGACGTAAATAAAAGCTCTCAATTTAGCCAAAGGCAGCTTAACTAAGAAAGCTCTCTCACCTCCCGGGAGATGAAAGAAAAGCAGAAAAGAAGAAAATCCAGAGTAAAGGCTTCGGAGATTTCCGGGGAATGACGCAATCATTCTTCCCGCCGCCTGGGAAAAAACACAGGATCATTTTTAGCACTCAGTGGATGGGGCCTTATATTTTCTTGTAAGGAGAACTGATGGCTTCTTGAAGATATTTCAGAGGAATGGAAATGTTTTCAAAGGAGTTGCTATATTTCATCGGTGCGCCTTATTGACTGGGTCCATTCCAGAAAGCGTGCTGGCTCAGAAGGTAGGTTCTGAAGTATACTTCTTTTTTATCTATTATTTTGAGCGATGGAAATGTTTCG
>NC_087200.1:214892765-214907765 GCF_015104395.2 Macrobrachium nipponense
TGGTAAAAGGTTAGAGTTTCAGCTGGGAATACGAAATATAGCAATGACAACGGATTTTCTATTCCGAGTCCTGTCAAGACCTAGTGTCTTGATAGTTATCAATGCAAGGAAAGGCCCTTTTGTATTGTATTTCAAACATGTATAGTTTCTGTTATTTCCTCAATTTGGTTAAATTGACTGAAACTTCATCTCCTGAAAACAAAATCAAATCATTAATACCAGAAGACTGCATTGTGGATGAAAATCAGATGGTGGATAAAGGGAAAGTTAAATCATAGCAAAAAGTTAAAATCCCTCGAGGATGAAGAGAGAGAGAAAGCGCGGGGCTTCATGAAAGGAGTGAGTGATGAATGACTCCAGAAGTCGCTGAGTGATCCATTAAGATGCTGGTCAGCGGAAAAAAATAAAAATAAAAATTGAGCAGATAACTCGTGTCCCAAGAATTCGCTGACGTCGAGTCCTCAGCAAACCTTCAGGAGGAGACGGAGATATGATGTAGAAGAACCTTTAGGCTTCATTAAGCCTCTCTGTTCTAAGGGTCGAGGGTTCCCCTGGAGGGAAGATAGTGTCACCAGCAGTTTAGGTAGAGTTAAAATTGATTATAGCTATCCTATTCATTAACATTAAACCAGCATGAGTTTAAGGAATTTAAGAATCAATAAGGTTCTAAAATCCAACCGCCGCCACCACCACCTCTACCTCGTAAGGGGGTAGTACCATCAGTATACCTACACAGTGCACTGTATGTATTACTTAGGGTTCTTTGTAGTGTCCTTTCAGCCCGTAGCTAGAGCGACTTTACATTCCTTTTTGACTGTACCTCCGTCCATATTATCTTTCTTCCATCTTACTTTCCACCCTCTCCCAACTATTGTTCCATACTGCAGCTCCAATGTTTTTCTTCCTAATAATTGTTTCCACATTATTCTCAGCGTTGAATGGCCTCATAGGTCTCAGCGCTTAGTTTTTGGCTTCAAATCTATAGTGTAATTCCATAATATTTACCTGTAGTAAATCAAACTAATGGTTGTTATCCTTATTCATATCTCTTATACATTCCTCTCCAGATACTCCAAGTAAACAGTTATTGTAATTTCCTAAATTCTCGCTGATAATCCCAAAATATTCCTTTCCCTCTTCCTAACAAGTAACTAAGCCACTTACAATAACAATCATACATTGACACAAAGACAGTCGCCTGTCCTTTGTTGCCTTCCAAAGAAGTAGTGAAATGAAAACTGTGCTTATCGCTGAGAGACAAATTATTTATTACATTCTGAACAGAGCTAGATTTCAAAACATCTTATTCCAATTCTCGTATTTTGTTCCTTCTTTAAAATACAATAATCTTTGATATCATAGACCTATATTACTTAAAAATGGTAACAAAATGTCACAAATGTAAAATTATCGTAGAAATTTCGTCATGGTTTGGAATTCCTTCGTCACCCAATTTCTGGCGAAATTTTTAATGACAACACAATTTGCGTATCGCTTAAATTGAGTAGCTCCGCTCGGCACCTATCTAAATTTTGTCCATCGTTCGCAAAGGTCTTCTTTGCTTTTTAATTTTTGTTTGTATTCTCCTTCATCCTCTTGTTTTTAAAGTCGTGTTTGTTCTATCCATTTCTTGCAACAGATATTTGTATTCATTCTTGTCAAATGGTATGAGTTTTTATCATGAGATTAGCCCTCCGTAAAAGTGTTAGGTAAATTATTTTACTTCTACTGTAATTTTTTATTAGATTTAAATTTCTAGAAACAGGCTAATAATAGTTTTACTGTTTTTGGAGCATTAATGTCCTTTCAAGATTCAATGAATTCTATGGTCGTTCTAATAAATAGAATGATCATATATGCACACATAAGTAAAAAAAAAACACAAGCGCACGCGCTCGCACACACACACACACACATCACACACACACACACGCACACACACACACACACACACACACACATATATATATATATATATATATATATATATATATATATATATATATATAGTATGTATATATATAATTAATATATATATATATATATATATATATATATATATATATATATATATATATATATATATATATATATATATATTGTGGGTATAAACACACACACACACACACACACACACACCACACACACACATATATATATATATATATATATATATATATATATATATATATATATATATATATATATATATATATATATATATATATATATATATATATATATATATATATATATATATATATATATATATATATATATAATATATATATATATATATATATATATATATATATATATATATATATATATATATATATATATATATCTATATATATATATATATATATATATATATATGTGTGTGTGTGTGTGTGTGTGTGTTTATACCCACATATTACAACCAACCATTATGGAGAGGTGGCATCAGATTTAAATAACGACAAAATAAGCGAGAGGTTTCCAATTTCCAGGAAATGTCTAAGAAACGCATAAAAGAAAGAGAGAGAGAGAGAGAGAGAGCGAGAGAAGAGAGGAGAGAGAGAGAGAGAGAGAGAGAGAGAGCTGAAGCAAGCACCGGGATGAGACAGACATGTAATTGCCTGCATCTGTTGAAGAGGACCGATGAGGCTGAAATCTTCCAGATGTCGGTTGAGTCATAAACAAAGCAGGTTCCCTCAGTCCCAGACGTGGTGTGGCTTTTATCGAACGGGGAAGGAAGGAAGGAGATGCAGTGGTGGGAAGTTTTGTGTACGAGGCATGAAAGGTTCTTGGGTAAAAGAAGCCCAAAATTTTGCCTGATTGCTGCACATTTCCTCTCTCTCTCTCTCTCTCTCTCTCTCTCTCTCTCTCTAACTTACTTCGATTTTTCAACTCCTTGATATTGTTGGATAATTTACCGATTTCTGTTATTTTTTACTTTTGTTTTGCTTTCAATCTAAATTAATCTTCCACTTTATTAACCTTTTTTTTGTCTCGTAATATTAATAATTACATTATTTAATTTAATACCTTATTTATAAAAGCATGATACGGCATTGCTGCTGGTTTAATTTAAAACTTTTTAATAAAGTAAAGAACAGAAAACCTTATCTTATGCAAATATTCTAAGAGACAGATGGTTGCAAGGTGTAAGCTTTCCAAATGTAATTCAGAACTCACTGACTAATTATATGATAGGAGAATCTTTTTAACCTCGTAAGTAATTTCTTAATTCAAACTTATTTTTATTAGCCACAGTCGTTGAGTATTTAGTGCCCATTTCACATATAAGTATATGTATTAGTAACCAATCCGTAAAAAATTGTGATATTGAAGAGAAATGGTTACATAAGAATCCTGAAAGGAATAATGTCAATATTGGAAGAGTAATCTCCCTCCATCTGATTAAGTATCGTTTTCACTTAGAAGAAAAATTATAGATATACAAATGAAGACTCTGGTAGCATGAATAGTAATACCTGCAAGCCAATCTAAATTTAATTTCTTAATATGGCCAATCAAGACTACGGTCTTATACTTAACATAACTCCCTTTCCTTTTCAGTTTCGCATTAAATTTTGTTTCTGTCTCAATTAACAAAATTTATTTTCGTGCAGTCCAGTGAACATAAACGTAGCAACGCCAACACAAAACCATTCTGCTTTAATAACAGGAAATATGGCCAGGATTTACCTGCACGGTCAAATTCATCTTTTTTAAAATTAATGAACGCCCAGCGATGTGCTGCTTCCATCTTCTGAGAAACATGTATTTGAAATTATTTATTTCACGCAAACAGGATGAGGCTTTGATGTGAGATCTTTGGGCTTTGAGAATCTCGACAATTATCTTCCTGGTTCACTTTTAAACTTGACTTAGAGGGTCTGAAACTATTTTTAATTCCTTCTCATCCTTATTCATGAACGCTGATTGTACATGCTGTTTTCTTTCCTCTGTCCAGCTTTTGCTAAAATAGTTTTAGCAGAAACAGCTAGAGAGGCAATTCCAATATATATGAAATTATTTAATCTCGACAGTACGAACTTTAATGTCTCCATTACACGCACTGGAGTCGTTTAAAACTTTCTTTGAAGTTTTCAGGAATACGATCAATCAATCTTTTTCTCGTTTTTATAAGAAATAAACAAATTGGAACACCCTCTCTCTCTCTCTCTCTCTCTCTCTCTCTCTCTCTCTCTCTCTCGTAGTAGCCATCTTGCTTGGTGAGACGTACCCGCGTGAAGTCAGATTAATCAACAGATATCACAAGTTTAACATACGACTAGAATTTGAGAAATATCTAGAAGTGTTCGTGAACTATCGGTGATAAGATTAGTGTGAAAATAGTAGGATAAAGCGTCTTCTAAGTTAGTTTAACAAGTGTAATACTGAAATCAGAACAAGATGGCAGTAAGTTCCAACTGCGGGAAGAGGTGGCGTAATTTAGCTTGCTTGGCGGATTCGCAATACGATGAGGTAGCAGGAAGGGAAAACTGGGCACATTATTTCTCATCTATGAAATCAGCAACAGTCCTAACCAAAAAGATACAAAAGCATTCATAGATATATTAGAAGAATATAATCCTTCAAACTGGAACAAATCTAATGAAAACATCTGAAAATAATTGAAGAAGTTCCAAATAAAATCCAAGTGGTCAAGGAGACTCAAAAGAAACCAAAATATACATAATAAACCAACATGATTCCGACAAAGCAAGAAAATGGAATAGGTGAATCTTGTGAATATCCTAATTGATGCATTAGAAAAAGAATGCCTTCCCACAAAAGCATGCAAAACTGTGTAAGGTTTGGTATAGCATAGTCAATCCACAAAACCTAATCAGAAAATGTGCTGCAATGCATGCAACATTCCGACCCATCCACAGTGTGCTGAGGTAATGCAAGATTTAAGAAAAGATACAAGAATTTTTTGTTCAACATGTCTATCATGGATAGACAATGTTATTAAATCAAGATTGAATGTACAAATAGTTGAGGATGAAGAGGAAGAAAAAGAAGAAGAAGAAGAAGAGGAAGAAGAGAGGAAGAAAGAAGTAAACAAAAAAAAATGAAATGACAGAAAAAAATAAGGAAAACAAAGAACAAGATAAAAGTATGGATGCAGAGATACTCATTGATACTATATGAGCAATAAAGCAGCATAACCTACGAAGAAATAAATTACGATATGAAAACAAGAAAAGCAAATCCCGAAGAGGCTCTACCCAGATCTACACAATGACGGGAAAAAAGAGGAAAAATAGACAAGAAAGACAAAATCTGCAACCTTTTGAAAAGAGGGAATTGCAGATTTGGAGAAAGATCTTACTTACTAAACATCCTAAGGTATGTCAAAAACTATGAAATATATGGTAAATGTGCATATATGGGGATGATTGCAGAGCGATCTGCATCCAAAATATGTTAAAAACCTAAAAGAAGGAAAAGGATGTAAGTTGACGACAAAAAATGCAAATATATGCACCCTGTAGCCATGAATCATAATCAAATAAATAACCAACCAAGTAATAAAATCCAAAATAAGAAGAACAAATAAAGAGAGAAATCAAGAATATCAGGTAAAAGAGAAAAAAGCAAAACACCAATGAGATATGCAGAGGTGTCAGCAAAAAATTTCAAAGCATCAGCTCCGAAATTCTACTCAAGAGATAATAACTGTATTTATTATGCAAGAGGATATTTGCGAAACGGAGAAAAATTGCAGATTCAGACACAAAATGAATAGTTATGATGAAGGAAAGATCAAATATTAGGAAAAAAGTTGGATTTTTAATGTCAGAATTTCTGGTGAAATGAAAAAAAAAGAAACAACATACCAGAACGGAAAAGAGGGGACATGGGAAAATCCTTATTACTACCAATATTAAATGAAGGAGAAAACACGCAAACCATCATAGTGATGAATGCGCAGGGTTTAGTTACGAGTAACTCAAAAAGAAAAAATAGAGTACTTAGAAGAACTAACCCAAAATGAAAAGAAAATAGATATAATGAATATAAGTGAAACCTGGTATTCCCAAGAGACTGGAATGATGATCAAATAAAAAGGGTTCCAAACTTATAGATCCAGATAGAAAAAAAAATAGGAATCAAGGGGGAACCGCAATATATGGGAAAGACAAAAAACAAGGAAAAATATATGAGAAATATAGTAACTCAGAATGTGAACTAATAGCGGTAGAATTTGAATCTGAAAAAATTGATGAACATAGTAATATAGAGCCTCCTAATACTAAAGAGTTTGACTTAATAATTGCAAAAATTGTGATATATGTAGAACATCACAAGGACTGGACTATTCTCCTATCTGGTGACTTCAACTTTCTACGAGAATGGAAAGAACGAATAGGAGACTGTGGTTGTACTTATACATATAAAAAGAGAGTAATAGTAGTGCAGAAGATAAGAGGCAATTTGAAAAGCTATTAGATATGCTACTAGAATACAACATTCAACAAATAAATCACCTGCCAACAAGAAAGGAAATATTTTAGACCTAGTATTTGTGAACGAGATGAATTATGTTAAAGAAATAATAGTTTATAATGCGAGTATTTCAGATCATAATGTCATAGAAATAACAGTTCATTCCAAAGCAAGTGAAAATAGAGATAAGCAAGAAATGAAAAAGTGGGAAGGATATGGAAAATACAACTTCTACAGTAAAAATATAAAATGGTCAGAAATTAATGAAGAATTAAACAAAGATTGGGATACCATTTTCGTAAGTGATGACATAAAAGGTAAATACGGAGATATTATATAAAAGATTGGAGAAAATAGTGGATAAATATATACCGAAGAAGAAAAGTAAACATCATTCATGCATACCAAGAGACAGAAGGATCTTGTTCCAGAAAATCAGAAAGTGGAAAAAAGGTCTTGCAAAAGAAAAAAATGCATGGAAAGTTATAGAACTAAAAAGCAAGATAGAAAATGCAGAACAAAAGATTATACAATCAAAAGAAAATGAAAAACGGGACTTGGAAGAAAAAACCCTATTAAATATCAAGCAAAACCCCAAACTATTATACTCATATGCGAAGAAGATGAATAAAAGAAGAATAGAAATAGGCCCTCTGAGAATTGAGGGAGATTAACGAATGAAAAAAAGGAAATTTGCAACATACTGGCAGAACGATATAAGAGAGAATTCACCCCTAGAATAGATAATGAAGATAATGATATAGAAGTAAGGGACGAAAAATAGTGAATATTTAGCTGACATAGAAATTAATGAAGCTGATATTGTGCAGGCAATTAATGAAATTAAAAATGGAGCTGCTGCAGGGCCGGATGGAGTCCCTGCTATTTTGTTAAAGAAAGTAGTTCATTCTATCGCAAAGCCACTTGCAATATTATTAAGACAAAGTGTAGATACAGGCAAGATTTATGATGAGCACAAATTAGCATATATCACCCCTACTTTCAAATGTGGATCAAGACTAGAGGCAAGTAATTATAGGCCTGTGAGTCTAACATCACATATTATGAAAGTGTATGAAAGGGTAATGAAGAAAAACATTATGAAACATTTAATAAAAAATAAGTTTGTTTAATAATAGGACAACACGGTTTCGTACCCGGAAAAAGTACACAAACCCAACTGTTAGTCCACCGTGAGAACATATTCAAAAATATGAAAAGCGGAAATGAAACAGATGTGGTTTATCTAGACTTTGCAAAAGCTTTTGACAAAGTAGACCATAATATATTAGCAAAGAAAATTAGAAAACACAATATCGTAGATAAAGTAGGAAGATGGTTAAAAGAATTTTTACACAACAGAAAACAGATAGTTATTGCAAACGATGAGAAATCGGATGAAACCAAGGTAATATCCGGTGTGCCACAAGGTACGGTGCTAGCTGCAATATTGTTTGTTATTATGATTGAAGACATAGACAGTAATGTTAAGGATTCGGTAGTGAGTAGTTTCGCTGATGACACAAGAATAAGTAGAGAAATTACTTGTGATGAAGATAGGAACGCTCTACAAAGAGACCTTAACAAAGTATATGATTGGGCAGAGGTAAATAGGATGGTATTTAACTCTGATAAATTTGAATCAATAAATTATGGAGACAGAGAAGGAAAGCTATGCATATAGGGGACCTAATAATGAGACAATCACAAATAAGGAAGCAGTTAAAGACTTGGTGTGATGATGAATAGGAACATGTTATGCAATGATCAAATAGCCATTCTGTTGGCAAAATGTAAAGCAAAAATGGGAATGTTGTTACGGCACTTCAAAACAAGAAAAGCTGAACACATGATTATGCTTTATAAAACATATGTTCGTAGTCCACTTGAATATTGCAATATGATATGGTACCCACACTATCAAAAGGATAATTGCACAAATAGGAGAGTGTACTAAGGTCTTTACAGCTAGAATAGAAGAAGTTAAGGACCTAGACTACTGGGAAAGACTACAATCCTTAAAATTATATAGTCTAGAGAAAGGAAGAGAACGCTACATGATAATTCAGGCATGGAAACAGATAGAAGGAATAACAGAAAATATCATGGAACTAAAAATATCAGAAAGAACAAGCAGAGGTAGATTAATAGTGCCCAAAACTATACCAGGAAAAATAAGGAAAGCACACAGAACATTAATCCACTACGCACCAGCATCGATAATGCAGCGTCTATTCAATGCGTTGCCAGCTCATCTGAGGAATATATCAGGAGTGAGCGTAGATGTGTTTAAGAATAAGCTCGACAAATATCTAAACTACATCCCAGACCATCCAAGATTGGAAGATGAAAACAAAAATACCGGAAGATGTACTAGCAACTCTCTGGTAGACATTAGAGGCGCCTCCTCACACTGAGGGACCACTGGGGCAACCCGAACGAACTGTAAGGTCTGTAAGGTAAGGTAAGGTCTCTCTCTCTCTCTCTCTCAGGCGCACATACGCACACATACACATACACATACACTCGCTCATTTGGAACCTTTAAAGAACCATGCAACTTTTTGAGATAGTCATCATCTGCAGAGGACTTACAATTAATTCAAATAAGAATATTAATATAAAAATTCAAACTCACACACGCAAACACACACACAAACACACTCACACACACACACACACACACACACACACACACACATATATATATATATTATATATATATATTATATATATATATATAGTATATATATATATATATTATTATATATATATTATATATATATATATGTGTATAAAACCACTGATATATAGAACAAATTTTAATCATTAGTAAATAAAATTGCACCAAATGAATACCAGAAAAAAATTAGCAAATATATAAAAAGCTTCGAGGTTTCCGTGCTCAAAGAGAAGCCAAACAAGTGAGCCTAGGTGAGGCCAGGTAAGAGTTCCTCAGAGATTGCCACTCAGACTGCAGAGGGGTCAGTTGTGGTTGGTTCAGAAAAGACGACCACAGGAAAAATAAGATATGTCTGTGAACGGGTTTCCTCTTCATAGCCATCACCACAAGACTGAGTATGTATTGCGTTCGCGTTTAATGAAAATTATCTTGATTAAAATATTGACCCGAGTTGCAGTAATAAAGTCATTAATTAAGAGATATGCATAAAACTGTCGAGGATAAACTTCTCGAAAAGTGGCTAAGATAACTATAAAAAAAAAAATAGCAAATTAAATCTAATATAACATATTGCATTTGTACTCAAGGAAAATTACCTTGAATTAAATATTGATGAGAGCTATAATAATAGATTCACAATGAATGGATATGCGCATAAATATCTGATTATTTTTTATATAGAAAAAATTATGTCTAAAATACGGATGTGATAGGTGTGGGAGTGAAGCTTAAATGGGATGAAAAAAATGGCTTCCACTGGAGTGTGGAGTCATTGTTGTATCCAGATGATGTATGATGCATTTGAAAGTTGTAAAAACCATTGTTAAAACCAAGTGAAATTGTGCCTTAGTTAGTGTAAGCAAGAACAAGTCTTGGGGACTAAATATAATCTAGGAGGTTTAAGCAAAGAATATAAGTAAAAGCTGTTGAAGAATAACACCACACTCCTTTAACATCTCTTGAAAAGACTCGACGGAATATCTTGCATATATAATAAAAGGAAAGACAGGAATAGAAGAAGAATAAAAGGTGAAGAAATAAAGAAAAGAGATTTGCCCCCCCCCCCAAAAAAAAAAGAAGGGATAGTAGGAAAGATTGCAACAACGGGAAAAAAACGTTAAGAAAAATATAAAGGAAATGCAATTGTAAAAACAGCAGGAAAAGCAAGATTTTATGAAAAAGAAATTAAAAAATATCTCAGAAAGAAATTCGCTTCATTGCTGGAGAAGACTAAAACATTAATTTATCATTCACAAAGGCAATACCTGTGGTTTTATATTCTTTCATGATTCCTTCTCAAGTTCCTTCAAGATCATGACAGTTATTTGCCTCGCAAATTACGTGGAGAATTATTCAGGTGTTCTCTCTCTCTCTAGCTCTCTCTCTCTCTCTCTCTCTCTCTCTCTCTCTCTCTCTCTCTCTCTCTCTCTCTCTGTCTTTGTGCACAGATACATCCATGGAAATCTTTAGAAGTATAAAAATTTAAAGAATGCAAAACAGAATGCAATATTTTTAGAAGCTCCACACGCAACCTTTTCTTCTCACAAAAGAGTGAAGTTCCTTTCCTGGCCTATTGCAGGTAAACTAGATAATGTCAGGTGAGTAGAATATACTGCACAATATAACACTGAAATATTTAAGTGGAAAATGCTGTCGAATAAAAAGTTACTTTCGCATTTAAGTTTCAGCAGCCTTACTGTGAAGACGATGTTGAGTGTTGAATATAGAGTGAAATATGTTTATGTTTATCTGTGAACTGCATTAATTTATTGTCTCGCTGTGAAATAAAGAATTCAATAATTCTGCTCCAGTTAGTAATGTTACGATGGTAGCAAATTGAAGTATCGCAAATAATGTCATTAGAGATATTCTTTTATATCTTTAAATAATTTATTTCAGCAAGAATTGAAATTTTTAATTAATGCCTTTGAAATTTTCGGATATGTGCAAGAAAGAAAATAAAGTATCGTAGGATTGAAAAGATAAAAACATTACGGAGATATAAGGCAACTGGAAAAAAAGAATGTGAAGTTGAAAAAACTAAAGACATTAATTTTGAATAATGAACTTGAAGCGGGATACTTACTCGTCATTAGCATATGTCGTCGGCAAATAAATCCTGGTCGTTTTACGTGGTAATCCCTGTCAATGTATTGCAAAATAAAGGATGCATTTTAGAAAATGTCTGGCTGGTGCAATAAAGAAATAGGCAACTTTCGACTTTCACATAAACATGAAAAAGGAAAGTTTAAATGGATAGTCTTTGACATTTTTATTGTATTATTATCTTCTTCCTTCATATGTTACAACTAAAAAAAAACAATTTGTATTTATATAGATTTACTTTAAATCTGCTTTGTCTCTGTTTCCCTAAAATACTGGTATGGTATTTGAAATTTAGTCGACTGTCGCAGGGAGGGCTAAAGAGAGGGACATAAGATAAAAATTTTGGAAGATAACGTTAGATGTGTCCTTCTATTTTATAATTTACTTACATTTTAATAAATTTTGCACACAAAATGGAAAGATAAAGATGAGTGGTGTTGGAGAAACTCTAGAAATAAAACGATTGCCTAAGATTCAAAATTGTTTGTAAGAAAATATATATTCAGACAAACAATATTTCATGGTTTAATAAAAAGTAATGTTGGAATGTATTATGATTTTGCCATAATAGCAGCATTTTATTGAAAAACATTTGAAAAAAGAAACTCTAGTATGGATTTTACTCCTTACAGTTTAATATGTCAAGGCTGCTGTTGCTTTGTTTAACCATCTAATATAAAATGATAAATCATGCAAAGCAACGGCTGCTTTGGTGCTACATCCTGAGTTTACGAAAAAAAAGAAAATAAAATGCCTCACATTCCAGTATTACTTTTCGGCGTGAAAGGCTGGACCCAAATTATATATTACCTCTCGAAGTGAGTGAGTATGTGTGTGTGTGTGTGTGCGCGCTCGCGCCCGTGCGTGCGATGCCGAGCATACAGAATGTGAGTCTGTTCTCTTATTCTGTTCTGACCTCTCACAGGGACAAAAGTAGAAAGTTCTTCAGATCACAATATCAGAAGGCGGTCAGGGTACCATTATAATAATGTAATGAGTTAACGAGATACCGAAAATTCGTTATTATTATTATTATTATTATTATTATTATTATTTATTATTATTATTATTATTATTATTATAATGAGTTCAGAAGTCAGAATACCCATGATATTCTAAACAAGCTCCCAAAAAATACATCGGCCATTTTGAGTCAAAAAGAGGGAAATAAAATAAAAAACATTGTAGAATCAAAGTGGAAAAATTACATTTAAAAGGGATATACAGAATGCCAAATAATATGCTACCCGCAAACATTGAACACGTATACCAGTCCATTATATATTTACCGACAAGCACATCGTATCTTCGCAGTATCAGATGTTACAAAGCTCCACAAGTAGATGCATAGTAGTATCAGACACTACATCTGTTGACACAAAACTTATCGTTGTATCTACCAACTGTGGAACAACCGTTCATATGACGAAAACATAAAGGAATGTTATAAACATTTGAATTTGCAGTTAAAATTGAAAATTGATACAGTGGATAACGACTCCGTGTAGACAGCATAAAGCTGTGCATGTTCTGTCCAGAGAGAAAGGCTCAGTTCCATTTGTAATGCAAATCCTTTCGCGTTTACTGAATGCGAGAAAGTATTTATATTGCATTTGTATGAATGGTTTCTGAATCGATAGCAGTGGTCGAAGCTTTTAAACAAGGTAGTTTAAATGATTTGATATCAAATATTTTTCATGTGTGCTCTGCTAAGTGATTTCTACCCATAATAATTGATTGTTAGTTACCTGATTCCTGTGACTGAGTAGTTTATTTGGTCTTCATCTCTTAGTCACTGTTGTACTTATTGTAATGTAAATAGTGATTATGATGTTCGCTTTCTTTGTGTGTTTAACGAGATAATCACCCATTTTGATTCGTACCAAGGTAGCGGTTAGTTACAGGAAGCTCTGTTTACCTGCTTATCATCTAGCTGTACCTGTGAATAATAATTTAGAGGTATGTATGTATGTATGCTGATTCGTGCGTGTAAGTCTTTGTTTGTTTCTGTACTCTTCCGGGGTAGTCACTCGTAAACCTGAATATTTTCAAACTCTCTCTCTCTCTCTCTCTCTCTCTCTCTCTCTCTCTCTCTCTCTCTCTCTCTCTCTCTCTCTCTCTTTGCGAAATATGTAGATTGACATCAAGTAACGTGAAATAATAACAATTATTTTCTCATAATTTTGACATGACCTTCTCTTAGAACCAGAGGAGAGCTTAATAGCTTTCTCCTTCGTCTCATCTTTCCCCAGCACACATTCTCCAAAACTTTCTGTCCAGAATTTGTTATTTTTGCTCCCTTTGAAGGTTTCATGATCATTTTCTTCAAAGAAAGAGAGAGAGAGAGAGAGAGAGAGAGAGAGAGAGAGAGAGAGAGAGAGAGAGAGAGAGAGAGTAGTGAAAATTTGTTATTTTTTTTTTTTTTTTATAATATCTTCAAAATCTGTAAAGGATTATAATGCATATTCATTAATAATGAATATTGATTATAATTCTCAAGACTTACATCATCGTATAACTTTATTACCTTATTCGCACATTTGATGGGTACCTTCTTGTATTCAGGGAATAAATGAAAGCCAATAAACAAACTTTTACAGAATTTTGCGATCACATTCCATCTGTCACAGGTAAATATCAATTAGATATTTGCTATGGA
This sequence comes from Macrobrachium nipponense, assembly GCF_015104395.2. NCBI lineage: Eukaryota > Metazoa > Arthropoda > Malacostraca > Decapoda > Palaemonidae > Macrobrachium > Macrobrachium nipponense. The sequence goes on from NC_087200.1 coordinate 214,906,660, forward strand.
TCTAATTATAGACCTGTAAATCTGAGCTTTATATGACTTATATTAAAGAAAACGGCTGCACCCTGCTGTTTGTGAGAACTCTGTTCCTAATACCTAAGAATATTGGATACTAGAAATAGTTTGTGATTAGTTTCTCCTTTCAAGTACCTGCATTCCAATTTCCGTTCTTCAGGTTTCTCCTAATTCCTCTTTCAGACAATTGTACCTGATCTTCTTCATCTTCTGGATCTATCAATCTTGCTGTCCAACCACTCGAACTCCCTCTTTTCACTGTCTGGAGAGCGGAATGGCCAAAAGTGGCCCACCTGTGCTTGACCTGACAATCTAAATTTTACAAAATAAAAGTAAATAATAATTCGCACTGACCCTTTTACAGATGTATCTACTTTTATAGTCTACCGAAATAGCAAATGAGAGAATCCTTGGTTAATGGATTACCAGACGAGAATACACAATTCCCGTTCAATCTTTAGTCTTCTCCCAAATCGAAATGTCAGTCTTGAAAGAAGTATTATGCCAAACTGGTTACATTCCCGTCATAATGACTAATGTCTGTGACTTTTGCTGGATATTGATTCCCCTTTGGAATTTTAAAAGCTGCCCTTTAGACCTAGGTTCTAATTTTGGTTAGAAAGACACCTATAGTAGGTTGCATTGAATGTTCCAATTTCCTGTATTATTACGATTTTCTTCATTTTCGTTTCATATAAATTAATTATTGTTATTCCACCAAAGATTTCTTTACGTAATTGTACCAGTGTTGTTAATGTATGATAAGAGAGAGAGAGAGAGAGAGAGAGAGAGAGAGAGAGGGTGAAGAGAGAGATGGGGGAGAGAGAGAGTTGGAGAAGCTAGAGAGAGAGGAGAGAGAGAGTGAACGCTACCTTACAAGCAATTTAGCAAGTAGAAAGTAACTAATCCAATGCTTAATGGTGTGAAAGGTCGTTCAAAAAAATATAGCTACTATCAGCAAAAGCCCCTGACATTAACCCAGCCGTTTCACAACTTCTAGAAAAGCTGAGGAGGAAACCCTATATTTGCCGAACACTCCTCTCTGGTTGATCATATCTACTTGGATATTTGCCTTGTGAGAAAAAAAAATGCTA
>NC_087200.1:214910265-214917765 GCF_015104395.2 Macrobrachium nipponense
TGTGTATCATTATGCCGCTTCAGTGTTAATTTTAATTATGTATTTTGCTGCCTATTTCTATTTATTATATTTTCAGATTGCGTGATTTTTCATGGCTTTGTTATTGCAGGGTGGATTTTATTGATTCTTCGACTGTTTTTACATATTGTTAATTGATAATTTTTGTGTTTTTGCCGCCCAGAACCTTGACTCACTGTATATTATGTATTTAACTCTATGTAAATTAATTTTAAGGTAACTTTTTGGTTTTGTAATGCCCCTCCCTCCTTTGTTTGTCACCTGTCGTCAGCCATTACAGCCCAATTGCTTATTATTTTTAAGAACCTGTCCATCTCGAGAGTAGAGATCGAGATATATATATATATAGATGATACTATATATATATATATATATATTTATATATATATATATATATATATATATATATATATTTATAATATATATATATATATGGTAATGATGTTACTGAGTAAGAAAGACAAAAATAGTTTAAACAAAGTGGATTTCAAATAAATTCCAGTTGTAGAGTATACATGATAAAAAAAGTTAATTTAGGAAACAAATTCGAAGCGTTGACAATATCACGACCTTTGTCAGGGGAACAAAAAAAGAAAAACGAAAAAACTTTAACTATCAAAGATAGTTTAGCTGAGCACATGCCATCCAAACCCCACCGCTTGGTTCTCTGCTGTGACAGATGGCGAAACTTTCTTTCATCAGGCAACCTTGATTGATACTGAAAGGAACAACGGATTTACCTCCCCTTGGAAAGAGGTAGATGTGATCTAGAAAGCTGCAAGAATTTCATTTTTATCATTTCTTATTTTTGTCCTCTAAGTAAATAGAACCACATGCTTAGTATGTCTTTGGTTAGTGGGCTGTCATAGACTACACTAACCCTCATTTTGGATGGTTTTTGAGTTTTCACTTTACTTATAATCTGTCTTTATGTGTGCGGATTTTTTTTTACTGGGAATCAGATTTTCCATGTTACGTAACATTTGTGGAAACTGATCTGTAAGGCGCGATCTCCTTTCCAGTGATGAAGATCTTCTCTCGTATAAATATTCTGCATCTCGGAGGGCAAAAGTTAATTGATTATGCAATCTAAGATGTGAGAAACTAGAATGTAATATCCTCTCATTCTGGTTTGTCAATTAGATTAAGGTGACTCTGCATTCAGTTCAGAATGCTGGTTCACACTCCTTCAAATCCATTAAGACATATTGTACTCTAAATGGAAAATTTAAATTAAGTTTAATTCTAATGTGGCGAAACAATATAGTCTTTCCACTTCTCTCTCTCTCTTTCTCTCTCTCTCTCTCTCTCTCTCTCTCTCTCTTCTCTCTCTCTCTTCAATGCTCGGTGCCTTGAATATTACTATATGACCAAAGTACGAAAATAATATGAAAGTTAGAATGATCGCAATTAAATAAGTTTAGTCTTAATCATATAATTACGTCTGTTAGCTGTAATGATCATTTAAGATGAAAAGATTGCACAGAAATGCAAAACACCCAATTACTATATTATCTACTTAAACTTTATTTTCTAATGGTTTTATCTCAATTATATTTCATTCTTCATGCCTACTAGAAAGAACCGACCTTAGCCACTTAATACTTCTGTTAACTCTGTAAATCATTTGTCACCAAACTAATGAAAGTAACATCCACTTAAATCGCATTTTGTAATAATACCATCGCAAAATATATTCCTTTCTTTAAACACTCCCGAACGAGCTTTCGCCAGCCATTTGTCCCGTTACTGGAAACTTGAAGTTTACCTGGACTGCATCAGATAATGTGCCCACCACAAGTTCGTGTAATCATACGGCTGTTTGTCGAGTCTACAAATCCCTGTTTTGGTGTTTGAGTAAGCCAGGAAAGGGAGGGTTGTCAAGCAGACTACAACTTGATTTTCCGCTACTGGTCAAGACGTGAAGTTCGTACTTTTTGGAAATTGAATTGGACAAACATATTTTCTCTTATTCGTCGAGATGAAAGGTCTTACGTTGAAGAAAGTAAGTTGAGGGTAAATATTCATCTCTCATACTTTTCTGATTCTTTTTTTTTTTTTTAACTAGTCATAAAATTGATTAGAATGAGTCTTAGTCGTCTAGTTAAGGATAGGCATTGCAACCCACCTCTAACCACATAATTATATAACTTTTATTCTAAAATCCATGAGAGATTCAAACTTAAATATTTATATGACCAACTAATGATAACCCTGAATTCATTAAGAAGTTTTATGCTAGTTTAAGTACAATATACAAATAAATAATTTTCTTTGTCAGTTGAACAGAATTTACTCTTATCATTATTAATAATTTTATTATCTTTGGTGTTATCATCATTGTCACAATAGATAGAACAAAAACTCTTATTGTGTAGTTCATAGGGATTTATCTTATCAATGCAGAATTTTACAATGGAATTACCAAGGTTAAGTTGTCTCTTGAATTTTAGCATTATGACGAGTGAAAAGCCACAATAATATACATATTTGATGAAAACAGTTGTGCAAATAGTCGAAAGCTCCCTGTTTGTTAACCTTTGTTCTATTTTGAAAAATAAAGACTCATATACATTATTCTGGCTTTTAACTTATTATCTCCGGTGCCACGGCATAACGATGCACCATAGAAAACAAAAGATCTAACATTATAGCTTTATCATGAACCTTTCGCTCTCGACTTCAAGATATTACGACTATGTTGTATATATGTCGCTGGTTCCTACATCCCTGTAAAGAGACTCAGTTTCACCCATATACTAACGTTGGCTACGAAAATAGTCAGTAGGAAGCTGTATTGACCGAATCTCAAAGAATATGCAAAGAAAATTATTTACGAGAAACAAATGTGTAACAGACGATGAGAAGTTAGACTTTTACGTGGCAGTGAATGTTTGCCAATAAAAAAACATAAAAAAGGTGCCTCTATGAAATATTGAGTATGAAACTGCCATATTTTTCTGTCAGCAGTTACGTCAAAGTTTGCCAATGTTGGGAGACCGATTGAAGAGGTGTTGCATAAAATAGGAAAAAAAGGTCACACGGTCGACATCACTTCAAAAGGGCATAAAAACACTGGAACTGCAAAGAATACCAGAGGTTGAAAAATATGGGAGGGACAAATGGAACCTTGTCTGTTTTATGGATTTAGGACAGAACTGGAGTGAATATTCGCGTACACATGATACAAAAAGCAATTGCTATGTATTTTCTATCTATTTTTTTTATTACCTTGTTTTTATCTTCATGAATTGATTTTTCTTTCCGTATTCCCCATTACCTTCTGTCACTTATTTCTAATGAACACCATTTTCTTTGGAAGCTTGAATTACAAGTCAGTGACTCCTGTGGTTGACTTGTTCTTTATGAATAGGGATCATCTTCTGAATAATCATATTAATAAATTCTGGTAGAATAAAAGGAACATTCAGCAAATATGAAAAAGAGGAATAATTGAAGAAAATTATTGGTATTTGAGAAACGGCTGTAGGTATGCAAAGCAAAATCGAGTGAGCTCTTACTGGAGTGGAAGTGAAATATGGAAGAAATTGTAGTCAAAAAAAGTATTTCATATTTTAGCACATAGAGTAAAGAATAATAGCCAAAAGGTTTCTAATTTTTCTCTCTATATATCTTCAGCTAAAAACCCTTCTGGAAGGGTCAAAAGACTATAAACCCAAGAGGGCTTTAAAGGGGAATCAGTCTGCAGAAAAGAAACATTTATGGGAAAATTTTACAAATAAATGTATAAACATGCGCTAATAGACAGTGAAACAGATGCACCTGAATTCAAGAGACGTCAGCAGAAGGCAGAAATGAATTTGCTTATACAATTGGATATCAGAAGACCCGACGACTTAACCAGGCAAACCAATCCACAAAATCTGACCACTCACAAAGTAGGTGGAAGATTTCTAAAAAGGGAATTTACACAAGATTCAGCAGATAGTATGAGTGTGGCAGTGACGGTCGTCTTTTCTTTTCTCATAAGCCATCCATTTTCAGTTAGCGAGAAATAACATAGAGAAACAAACAGACAGAGAGACCCTCTATATATATATATATATATATATATATATATATAATATATAGATATATATATATATATATATATATATATATATATATATACATATATATATATATATATATATATATATATATATATATATATATATATATATATATATATATATATGTGTGTGTGTGTGTGTGTGTGTGTGTGTGTGTGTGTGTGTATGTGTGCGTGTGTGTGCGTGTTTGTTTACAATAAGTCAGCGAGAGTTAAGGAGATATGCCACAGCGTTCTCAAGATGTCAACTATATTGATAAAGTATGGGATTAACGTAACCAAATTTGGATTTCATCAAAAGAAAATAAATTAGTATTTCTTATCTTTGGTGATCATAACCCTTAGAGATTTCAAGCTCATCGATCAATGGAAGAGCAACGGGTTACTCTCCAATATTCCAAACCCCAAAAAATAAAAAATAAAATTAGTAAATGAAAAAACAAAGCATTATAACCTACTTTTTTCGATAGGAAGGTTATACGCTTTAGGAAAAAAAATCATACGCAAGTAGAAACTTGACTTTACAAACGAAAGAAATTAACACACCCCAGGCAGTACCTGGATTAATTATACCTTCAAATGGCGCTGTGGTGGTTAGGAAAAATCAAATAAAAATCTCTGCATGTTTTAATACCCTCGCTAGAAAGACTGGTTTTATGTGTGTGTGTGATGGAGAGAGAGAGAGAGAGAGAGAGGAAGAGACGAGAGAGAGAGAGAGAGAGAGAGAGAGAAAGTAGAGAAAGAGAGAGAGAGAGAGAGAGAGAGAGAGAGAGAGAGAGAGAGAGAGAGAGAGAGAGAAGAGGGGGGGGGGCGGGTTTACCACTCTTTCATCGAAGTTTCTCAAGAGAAAGTTGAGTCATAAGAGCTAAAGATAAAGGACACCCTTCCTGCTGGGAGCTTTACTTTTGATTCCGCTGTTTTGAATTATTCTCGGAATTTCCTATTCCCTTTTCTCAGTTCTCACGATTCTATTCAGCTTTTGCTTTTGTGCAAAATGTTATTGTACACAATAATGCAGATTAATGTGAAATGCTCCCAGGAGTTATCAATTATCTCAGGAATATCCTTTTAAAAATGGTTATGATCGTTTATTATGAATAGAAATTGTGGTTTCAATTATTGGAAACTTTGTATATTATAATTCACTTTATTTTTTCTATTTATCTATTAATTTATTAATTTATCCTTACTTCTCTAGCTGTTTTCTTCTTTCATTATCCCTTATTACCTTCTATTACTACTTTCAAATGAACAAGAATAACTTTGGAAGCTTGAATTACAAGTCAATAGCCCTGTGGGCTTGTTCCATGTGAGCAGGTTTAATTTTTACTTCAATCATATCAGAATACTTGATCACATATCCCAAAAAGTTGTAAGCATTAACCACACATTACAAAAACAGTTATGCATATTCATAATTTACATGAGGTAATAGAGTTTCATACTTGTGTGAATTGCTGTTGCAACTTTTGTCGACGTGTCCTGGGTGGAGAAGCCTCATTTTTTGGCTGATCTAATTCTCACATCATCATAAGCCTGGCGTGAAGAAATGAAGTTTTGAAGTATTGCCGAAAACTTTTATTACCACTCGTTAGCAACTTCATTTCTTGCCTGCTAAATTTGCGTGCGAAACTGCCAAGCTGTTACAATTTCCGCCTACGAGCTTCTGCTAATGATATTTCGTATGTAAACGGGATAAAATATGATAAATTGCTCTAATTTCAGGCGTGGTTAAATATTTTTTTGGTAGTTTTCAAGCGTAATCGGCGAAAAACTAGTCTATCACGTTCACCAAGTGTGTTTGTAATAATATTGCGTGCTGATCGAGTTAGTTGGAAAGAAGAAATTTTCTGGTTGATTTTGGAATATAATTTATCCCAATTTGAGCTTAGTTGCATTGGGATCTATAAGTCCTCAAATCGTTCATGATATTACTCTTCATTCCATTTTTTTTTTATCCTTTCTACTTGAATGCAAATGATTTTTGCAACAATATAAGAATTGTTTGGATATAATATCAAATATGCATAGCTCATAGAACATTTCCCAAGCCTTGGATATGACCTTCCCACATTCCTTGGGGATTGGTACCTGGTAGGATCTTCTGGGCTCCTATAGACGGCGGGAAGCTGGAGATGAGTTGAGATCTGCTGAAGTTAAAAGAGAGGAAGGAAATTGAGAGCGGAATTTTAAAGACCTTTTGTGTCAGATGGCATTTTATACGATGATGATGGTGTTAATACGTCAACAGTATTTAGTAAACTATATTGCATATGTGTTCCCTAAAGTTTATTGTATTTGTTATGATATCTCGAGACACAATAATGGATGACTAAAGTTTCCCCAGGGGATTTTAGGGAATTAAAAACTCTTATATGGAACCCAACAATACTAGAGGTCTTAGAGAGTAGATAAATCATTTAATCGCAATATCCCATTTCACCCGTTCCTGTCTCCATGCAGATATTCATTTGGTTAACTTCGATATCACAAATCTCTGAAGCCTGACTTGTAACTCGTCGCCACTGCGGTAACAGCAGAATTTGTCAAATCTCTCAGAAATAAGTCCTAAGGCAAAATTCATCAACAAATCGTGTAACAACATTACGAGGGAGTTAAAATGAGTTCAGGCTACAAAGGTAAATTTGCATACATGTGTATTGGGGGAAATACCGAAGATTAGTGAATATTCCCACAGAACATGATATTGTTAGGCTATATCTTGAATTTTTACCTGGGGACGACAAAGCATTTATGATTGATGTGGCCACATTTACTTAATGTTCTCCCACCTGATAGGATTCATTCAGATCTTTATGTTTTGGTTGAAGTGCGAGGCTTATCACGACTTTGCTATAATATTTTACGATTGATTTCAAGTGACGAGGTATTATGTGTTTTCGCCATTGGAAAGAATATTGTGAAACATAAATGCAGATTCAAGTCAGCAAAACAAAAAAATTAAAATTCCCCAGCTCGGATGAAAAATTCCTCCTCTTTTGGGAATCCTCAGATCATGTCCTCCTAAACAAAACTCTTTTCGAAGGACGTGACAAGAACGCCGCCTTCAGGGAAGGAGCCTCTCCTGGGAGAGCAACAAAACAAAGGGGTTTTCGACAGAGGAGATATTTCAAGATTTATTATTATTATTACTATTATTATTATTATTATTATTATTATTATTATTATTATTATTATTATTATTATTGTTATTCAAAGAAACCTCATAATCACATGAGTTAATAAAATTAAAATGGAAAAGTAAATCCACAGTAATATGTCTGATCTGTTATTTAAAATACAAAGCAGAGAGCTTTCGAAGACCTGCACGGTCCTCCTTGTCAATCTGAATACATTACTAACAGTGACCATACAAGAACTCTGTTTTTTTGACTAGTTTACAAATAGCC
>NC_087200.1:214922765-214925265 GCF_015104395.2 Macrobrachium nipponense
TTAAAATTTCAGAATTACTACTCAATGCATCGGGCGTAACAGATAATTTATTACTAACTACAGACTACTTCTACACTGACTAAAGTGACGGGATCCACGTCTACATCTTCAGCTAATTCTACATCTCTACTTATATAAGGTTTAAGCATATTAATATGACATACTCTAGTTTTCTTTCTTTTACCTGGGGTCTCTATCAAATAATTCATGTCATTATATTTCTTCAGAACCTTCCAGGGCCCTGAAAACTGTGCTCAAAGGGTTCCTGGGGAGGAACAAAACTAGAACACTATCTCCAGGTTTAAACACCCTTTTTTGAGTCCCAACATCGTATTTGCTTTTCATTACCTCCTGGCTTTCTGCTAAATTCTCTTTAGCAAACTCCCATGCCTTTCTTAGTTTCTCCTGAAGCCCTGACAAATAATCAAGAATGTTGACCTTGGGAGTCTCCCCCCCAGATGCTCACGTACAACCTCTAAATGCCCGTGCACACAATGCCCATAAACAAGCTCGAAAGGAGAGTATCCCAAAGCTTCATTTGGAATGGAACGAATAGCGAATAAGGCATACGGGACCTCCCTATCCCACTCTCTTCCTGACTCCATACAAAACTTTTTCAAAACAGACTTCAGGGTCTGGTGAAACCTTTCCACCTGGCCCTGACTCTCAGGGTGATACGGAGAAGAAGTAATGTGTTTTATCCCTAATTCAGACATTTTATTCTTAAAATATTTGCTGGTGAAATTAGTAGCACAGTCAGATTGCAAAGTGCGAGGTATGCCAAACTTAGTAAAGAAGCTAATCAAATTATCCACAATCTTTTCACTCTGAATACTCCTCAGGGGGACAGCCTCCGGGAAGCGAGTCATCCTATCCACAATTGTCAACAAATACTCATTGCCCCCGCGCGTCCGCTGGAGAGGACCCACAACGTCAATCACCACCTCTCTAAAAGGCTCTCCAACTGAAGGTATGGGAATAAGTGGGGCTTTAGGTATCTTCTGGTTAGGCTTGCCCACCAACTGACAAACTCTGCAAGACAGTACATAGTGCTTTACATCTCGGCGCATTCGGGGCCAATAAAAATACCGTGCAACCTTCTGAAACGTTTTTCTGACTCCAAAATGCCCAGCAAGATTGTTCTCATGAGCCAATGACAAAATTTTATTCCTATACTTCTCAGGAACTACCAACTGACGGGAAACCTCTACCTGATCAGCAGGTGCATCAGCTGACCTACTAACCCTGTAGAGTAAACCTCTTTCTTTACAGAATACTGGCTTCGATAAATCATTACTATCACTACTAATAAATTCATGAAATTCAACAGTTTGGGCTTTCCTAAAAGCTTTGGAATCCCACTCTACGTCACAAAGTCATTTTTAAGTTCATTAATCACATCCAAATCCAAATCAACCTCGGCCAAGGACAACCTCTTGCCTCCTTTGACCTCGTATTACCGGAGATAGGTACAAAATATCACTCAGGAGGCAGTCGGTCGCCCCTACTTCGACCATAGACAGAATTGGAAAGATACAAGATTCATCAGTAATGGACAAATCATTAGCAAAATTAAATCTATCTTAGGAATTGGCAAAACTATCAACAACCGCCAATTTTACCTCACCTGAAACAAAAATAATTAGTATTTAGAAAAAAGGTCTAGTGGGTATGAATCCACTGTAATCGGGAAACCACCCAATACTACATACTCATCATTCTTATAAACATATCCATCCGGGACAGACCCTCGTAAAATTAATGACTGAGCAGCCCCCAGTATCTCTCAATACTTTAATTTTTGTCCCAGTTGTTTAGTTTTATCCGTGAAAACAATCCAGTCTTTGTTAATGTACTTACGAATCTAAGTCATCTAGATTCGTCTTCCTTAGGTGGTTTATCTTGCTGTTACAACGTGACAGGTTTCGGGTTTCTTTCGAAATATTTCTTTCACGAGAAACATTGAGACTCCACATGACCTATACTGCACCAAAAACAAAAACTATTCCTGACTCTGAAGCCTTAGTGTTACCTACGTTCCTACTGGTATTGACATAACTACGAGAACTAACATTATTTACACTACCTCTAGTTTTATTATCATAATTACTATTATTCTTATTACTCGTATTCCTGTCAAAATCGGGTTTGTAAGACTCCTGTAGTCTGTTCTGGTTATTCCTTCCTCCAACTACCATTGAAAAATTTCCGTGTGTTTTATAGATCTTCCCTTGTTAACTTTTCCTTTTCCTGTTGTGGGTGAGAGAGTACTCGTCTGGACGCAATAGCTATCCATGTAAGGAGTCTAGTTTTAACTCATCCAAATGTATTTTGAACTCCCTAGTCACAGTCCTTTTAAACTCTTCTATCAAAATCAATTCCTTTAATTTAGGAAAATTGTCAATATCCTTCGACTTCAACCAGTCCTCACAAAACTGTTCCTTCTGCCTCGTAAATTCTACAAATGTCATCCCCGGCTCTTTCTTGAAATTGCGAAATT
>NC_087200.1:214935265-214952765 GCF_015104395.2 Macrobrachium nipponense
TTCAAGATTTAAAACATTAAAATTCTACTTTTATTGGTATTATCGTCTTTATCATTATCATTCGTTTTATTATTGTTATCATTATTATTATCATTAATATTTTGAGGACAAACCCTACCCATATGGAATTCAACTGAGGGAAGCTGCGGTAAAAGCAACAACGCATAAAAAGCTAAACACAAAAGGGGATCAGGGTTAGATCAAATATAGGCCTATTCCCTCTTCTTCTTCTTCTTCTTCTTCTTCTGCTTCTTCTTCTTCTTCTCGGTAAATAAAGCCTGAAGCATTAATGGTCTTTGGCTTCTGTGAAAGGAAAACCAGCCATCCTGAGGTCCCGTTAAATGGCCTTGGGACGTCTCCCTCATTGACACTTGAGTCTAAAGTGTTTGTGGCAGTTTTGTGCAGCCTCAATAGGGTATTTGAACAAGCTCTTGATACTGAATGACGCTTAAATCTGGAGCTTTTGTAAAATGCACGAGAAGAGACTGAATAACAGGAAGAACTAAAAGAAATAATAAAAAAAAAGAGGAGAAAAGAGGAGACTTATGATCTCCTGAGTAAGACGAGAAAGTTTTGTAATCATGCGCTCGTTGTGAAACACATTACCACATGCAAAAGACAAATTTTCTTAAACAACCACGACTTGTCTATTTCTGTAAGGGACAGAAACCCAAAGCCCAAAAAATCTTACGCTGAGAGTGTTCTCAACTTAAGTGGGTGTAGCTACAGACTTCCTTGCTTCTTAAAAGACCAAACTTCCTCTAACCTGAAGTTAACTCTAAATAAAAATAAATATTCCTGGATAGTTCTTTTTTTCTTCTTCTTTATCTTCATTTTCAAGTTAATTTTGTGTATGAGAGATAATTGAAAGTTACGTGAATAAAGAACTTAATAAACTTAATCCTGGAATAATATTTGAAAGACTGAAAAACTGAGCCATTGTCTGAAGTGTGCTTTGTCCAAAAGCTGATTGCTACAAGGTTCCTCAGAAACTTAATTCCTCCTATAAGCGGACATCGAGTACATGCACCTTACCTTACAGACCTTACAGACCTTACAGTTCGTTGGGGTTGCCCCAGGTCCCTCAGTGTGAGGCACCTCTAATGTCTACCAGAGAGTTGCTAGTACATCTTCCGGTATATTTTGCATCCTCCAATCTTGGATGGTCTGGGATGCAGTTTAGATATTTGTCGAGCTTATTCTTAAACACATCTACGCTCACTCCTGATATATTCCTCAGATGAGCTGGCAACGCATTGAATAGATGCTGCATTATCGATGCTGGTACGAAGTGGATTAATGTCCTGTGTGCTTTCCTTATTTTTCCTGGTATAGTTTTGGGCACTATTAATCTAGCTCTGCTTGCTCTTTCTGATAGTTTTAGTTCCATGATGTTTTCTGCTATTCCTTCTATCTGTTTCCATGCCTGAATTATCATGTAGCGTTCTCTTTTCCTTTCTAGACTATATAATTTTAAGGACTGTAGTCTTTCCCAGTAGTCAAGGTCTTAACTTCTTCTATTCTAGCTGTAAAGGACCTTTTACACTCTCTATTTGTGCAATATCCTTTTTGATAGTGGGGTACCATATCATATTGCAATATTCAAGTGGACTACGAATATATGTTTTATAAAGCATAATCATGTGTTCAGCTTTTTCTTGTTTTGAAGTGCCGTAACAACATCCCATTTTTGCACTTTACATTTTGCCAACAGAATTGCTATTTGATCATTGCATAACATGTTCCTATTCATCATCACACCAAGGTCTTTAACTGCATATAGCTTTCCTTCTCTGACTCCATAATTTATTGATTCAAATTTATCAGAGTTAATACCATCCTATTTACCTCATGCCCAATCTATACTTTGTTGGAAGGTCTCATTGTAGAGCATTCCTATCTTCATCACATGTAATTTCTCTACTTATTCTTGTGTCATCAGCGAAACTACTCACTACCGAATCCTTAACATTACTGTCGATGTCTTCAATCATAATAACAAACATTATTGCAGCTAACACCGTACCTTGTGGCACACCGGATATTACCTTGGCTTCATCCGATTTCTCATCGTTTGCAAAAAACTATCGTTTTCTGTTGTGTAAAAATTCTTTTAACCATCTTCCTACTTTATCCACGATATTGTGTTTTCTTATTTTCTTCGCTAATATATAGGTCTACCTTGTCAAAAGCTTTTGCAAAGTCTAGATAAACCACATCTGTTTCATTTCCGCTTTTCATATTTTTGAATATGTTCTCATGGTGGACTAACAGTTGGGTTTGTGTACTTTTTCCGGGTACGAAACCATGTTGTCCTATATTAAACAAGTTATTTTCTATTAAATATTTCATAATATTTTTCTTCATTACCCTTTCATACACTTTCATAATATGTGATGTTAGACTCACAGGCCTATAATTACTTGCCTCTAGTCTTGATCCACTTTTGAAAGTAGGGGTGATATATGCTAATTTGTGCTCATCATAAGTTCTTGCCTGTATCTACTCTTATCTTAATAATATTGCAAGTGGCTTTGCGATAGAATGAACTACTTTCTTTAACAAAATAGCAGGAACTCCATCAGGCCCTGCTGCAGCTCCATTTTTAATTTCATTAATAGCCTGCACAATATCAGCTTCATTAATTTCTATGTCAGCTAAATATTCACTATTTTCGTCCCTTACTTCTATATCATAATCTTCATTATCTATTCTAGGGTTGAATTCTCTCTTATATCGTTCTGCCAGTATGTTGCAAATTTCCTTTTTTTCATTCGTTAATCTCCCTTCAATTCTTAGAGGGCCTATTTCTATTCTTCTTTTATTCATCTTTTTCATGTATGAGTATAATAGTTTGGGGTTTTTCTTGATATTTATTAGGGTTTTTTCTTCAAAAGTCCCATTTTTCATTTTCTATTGATTGTATAATCTTTTGTTCTGCATTTTCTATCTTACTTTTTAGTTCTATAACTTTCCATGCATTTTTTTCTTTTCTTTTGCAAGATCTTTTTCCACTTTCTGATTTTCTGGAACAAGATCCCTTCTGTCTCTTGTATGCTGACTGATGTTTACTTTTCTTCTTCGGTATATAGTTATCCACAATTTTCTCTAATATTTTATATAATATCTCCGTATTTACCCTTATGTCATCACTTACGAAAATGTTATCCCAATCTTTGTTTATTTCTGACCATTTTATATTTTTACTGTAGAAGTTGTATTTTCCATATCCTTCCCTCTTTTTCATTTCTTGCTTATCTCTGTTTTCACTCGCTTTGGAATGGACTGTTAATTCTATGACATTATGGTCTGAAATACTCGCATTATGAACTATTATTTCTTTAACATAATTCATCTCGTTCACAAATACTAGGTCTAATGTATTTTCCTTTCTAGTTGGCAGGTGATTTATTTGTTGAATGTTGTATTCTAGTAGCATATCTAATAGCTTTTCGAATTGCCTCTTATCTTCTGCACTACTATTACTCTCTTTTTTATATGTATAATTACAACCACAATCTCCTATTCGTTCTTTCCAGTCTCCGAAAGGAAAGTTGAAGTCTCCAGATAGGAGAATAGTCCAGTCCTTGTCATTTCTACATATCATCCAATTTTTCTATTATTAAGTCAAACTCTTTAGTATTAGGAGGTCTCTATATTACTATGTTCATTAATTTTTCAGATTCAAATTCTACCGCTATTAGTTCACATTCTGAGTTACTATATTTCGCATATATTTTTACTTGTTTTTTGTCTTTCCCATATAATGCGGTTCCCCCTTGATTCCTATTTTTTCTATCTGATCTATAATTTTGGAACCCTTTTATTTGATCATCATTCCCAGTCTCTTGGGAATACCAGGTTTCACTTATATTCATTATATCTATTTTCTTTTCAATTTGGGTTAGTTCTTCTAAGTACTCTATTTTTCTTTTTGAGTTACTCGTAACTAAACCCTGCGCATTCATCACTATGATGGTTTGCGTGTTTTCTCCTTCATTTAATATTGGTAGTAATAAGGATTTCCCATGTCTCTTTCCTGTTCTGGTATGTTGTCTTTTTTTCATTTCCAGAAAATTCTGACATTAAAAAATCCAACTTTTCCATAATATTTGATCTTCCTTCATCATAAATATTCATTTTGTGTCTGAATCTGCAATTTTCTACCGTTTCTGCAATATAACCTCTTGCATAATAAATACAGTTATTATCTCTTGAGTAGAATTTTGGAGCTGATGCTTTGAAATTTTTTGTGGACATCTCTACATATCTCGTTGATGGCTTGCTTTTTTCTTTTACCTGATATTCTTTATTCCTCTCTTTATTTTTTTTCTTTATTATCTTGGATTTTATTACTTGATTGATTATTTATTTGATTATAATTCATGGCTTACAGGGGTGGCATATATTTAAACAAAATTTTTTTGTCGAACCTTACATCCTTTTCCTTCTTTTAGGTTTTTGCATATTTTTGGATGCAGATCTCTGCAATCATCCTAATAGCCATTTAGGTATGCACATTTACCATATATTTCATAGTTGTGACATACCTTAGGATGTTTGTAGTAACATTCTTTCTCCAAATCTGCATTCCATTCCCTCTTTTCAAAAGGTTGCAGACTTTTTCTTTTTTTGTGTTGTATCCTCTTTCCCGTCATTGTGTAGATCTGGGTAGAGCCTCTTCTGGATTTTCTTTTGTGTTGTCATATCGTAATTTATTTCTTCGTAAGTATGCCGCTTTATTGCCTCATATGTAGTATCAATGAGTATCTCTGCATCCATACTTTTATCTTGTTCTTTGTTTTCCTTATTTTTTTCTGTCATTTTAGTTTTGTTTACTGGAAAGTAAGTAATCTGTTTCCAAGTATTTATTTTTGTATTTGAACATTTTCAACAGTACTAGAGAAATAATTGAATGCGCTAGGTAGGCTATGGTGTAATCTATAATCCAGGATTTATGTAGTTTGAGTATAACATAGGCTACTAGTACAATAGATGTCCCTTTCTTCTCCTTGATAGAGATATAATTACTGTAGGTCCGGAATAACTTCGTTCTGAGATGAGTTAGGAAACATCATAACCATGAATATCTGAATTTGACATTATACCTGTCATAATGCGGAATATTTTGACAAAATTCCTCGCTGTATAAAAATGGACACCCAACCTTGATATTTTATTCCTTTAATTACTGACTGTTTCCGAGCTTATTGTGCCCGTCGACGTTCAACTTTTCTCACATCAAATTACGGCAAACTTTGTCCCTTATCGTGTATACGAAATCACTTTGCACAAATCACGCACGAACG
The DNA here is from genome assembly GCF_015104395.2 of Macrobrachium nipponense. Taxonomy (NCBI): domain Eukaryota; kingdom Metazoa; phylum Arthropoda; class Malacostraca; order Decapoda; family Palaemonidae; genus Macrobrachium; species Macrobrachium nipponense. Next base: position 214,940,575 of record NC_087200.1, read on the forward strand.
AATCTGTCTGGGAAAATTATAGCCTAGCAATCAAGTAATTCTGTTGGGGAAGAATATCTCAACATTTCATTCATTTTGAGAAATCCATAAACCTTGCCTGTGAGTACAGTCATAAACAGAAGGTGGATAAATTTATGAACCACCTTCAATATTTTCTGGTGGCAAAGAGATGTAATTTTTGTATATAAAGTTAAGGACTGAAATAGTGTTGATGATAATTTTATGTGTAGAACAATTATATCTGGATTATTGTAACCCAAAAACATAAGAAAGCATATGCCAGAGATAGAGTAACTACTAACAAGGTCAGTCATTTATAAACAAAAGTATGATATGAATTTTTTTTATTTTTATGATTATCAAAAGTAATGAAATTTTATCAAGAAGTGCGGATTCTTTTAAAACACACCCAGAATAGGTGAATAGGATTAGTTGTAGTGAAAGTGTCGTATGTGTTAGCGAGTGTATTCATATATTTTTTTATATGCGATTAAAAATAGTATCTGAGCTGAGGATTAAACGGAATTTTTGAACTTATAATTATCTTAGTTTATAGGCATAGGAAAGTTGATTAATTAAAACATATCATGAAAGCATAAATTAATTTATCCAAAACCTTTACTTCTCCTATATTATATTATGCTATGTTATGTTGTTGTGTTATGTTATGTTATGTTAAGACTTAAATCTAACAGCAAATATCTCTAAACAAAGAACATTGAGATGTTTCAATATAATATTATTATTATTATGTGAAAAATTTTCAGAATTGTAAATACATAATTTTAATAAGTTTTAATATTTATTTCTATCTTTTATATATTCATAATTTATGCCATTATTATTATTATTATTATTATTATTATTATTATTATATTATTATTATTATTATTATTATTATTAGTTATTATTATTATTGTTATTATTATTATTATTATTATTATTATTATTATTATTATTATTATTATTATTATTATTATTATTATATTATTCTGTTAAAAAAGGATGGCAGAATTAAGCGAGTTAGTTGATATATTGTTTGTTCTATTTTCCTTACAATTCGCTTCTCAGGCTCAGCGAAGGGCATGCTCATGCCCTGCTGGAAATCTGCACTAAGAAGGCCCCTTTTGCTGATCACCGCAATATATGTTCACCCAGAATCGACGGCGTGGCGATGGGATCTCCCCTTGGGGTCCTTTTTCGCCAATTTCTATATGGGTACCGTCGAAGAGAGGTCTTCCCAGATTTCCAGGAAAGCCGAGGATGTACGTGCGCTACATTGATGACACCTTCGTCTGCGCCGACTCCCAGGATGAGATAGAGCAGCTGCGACGTGCATTCCACGACCACAGCTGCCTCACGTTCACGATTGAACATCGCCAAGATCGCCGCCTCCCCTTCCTTGACGTCCTTGTCGAACAGCGAGATTCTGATTCAGCACGGGGAGTACACGAAGCCGACGAACCAATGGGAATGTGCATGAACGGTGAGAGTGAGTGCCCTGAGAGGTATAAGCGCTCCACATCAGCGCTTCGTCAGGAGGGCCCTCTCACACTGTCCTCCTGGAATGACACACACAGTAAGTTGGAGCGCGCCGCCCAAGTCCTCGGCGACAACACACACCAATCGTGCTGTTGATGAGTCAAAAAGGAAAAGTATGGATGCCTGGTACCACCACGAACCCCGCCCCGACGTTGCAGAGCCCATCAAGCTTTTCTACAAGGGGCACTTCCACCGGAGGTACAAGGAGGACGAACAAGCCCTCAAAAAGATCACCGAGGAAAACGTCAGCCCCGCCGACCCAGACAGAAATATTAAAATAATATATATTATAAAACGAAGAAGACGAGCAGCCTGGTGATGAGAAACAATCCTTCGGCGCCCCTGCAGGATCCCTTGAAGAAGACGGGTGTGGTCTACCGTTACACATGCCCCGTCCGAGGATGCCTCGGCAAATACGTCGGTATGACCTCCATGCATTTCTCCAAGCGAATCTCCTGCCACGCCCAAGAAGGAGCAGTATTCAACCACGCCAGGACTGCTCATAACAAACGGATAAAAAGAAATGATATTATCCCTAATATCATAATAATAGATCAGACAACAGATCCCCGACGTCTGCCCCTCCTAGAAGCCCTTCATATAGGTAAGGAGAAACCATTGAACATTGAATATAACTCAAGAAACGTTTCTCCTTCCCACCGCCGCCCGGAGAGCAGCGAGCGACCCCCAGACGATGCCAGATAATCAGGAGCCCCCACAGGATGATACGATTCCTGCTACAGACGGAATTCCTGACGTTCATCCCCAGGCACACTACTGTGGCGCTCGCACGAGAGAATCCCCGAGACCAACAAAATACACAGCCGATTCCCAAGCCCAAAGAACCCAACTCCTACAGACCCATCTCTCTCATCAGTTGCACAGAAAAGACTGCAGAGAGAATGGTGCTAAACAGACTGCAATGGTAAACAGGACCTCTACACCATCGCCTATATGCCTACAAAGAGGGCATAGGCACACAAGAATGCCTAGCAGACGTCATGTCCACAATCAACGAAAGGAAAGCAATAGTAGTTTTTCTGGACTTAGAAAAAGCTTATGAGCTAGCCAGTGCAGCTGCCATCCTTGAAGCCTTGGCTGACAAGGCGGTAAAGGGCAACCTTTTAGCATGGGCCAAAGGATACACGCAAAACAGACAGGCTAGACTCACCTTCCAAGGAGCAAGCTCGGACTTTCTCAGTCTGGAGAATGGAACACCTCAAGGAGGCATACTCAGCTCCTTCCTTTTCAATGTTTTAATGTAAAAATTAGCCACAACCACCCTACCCAATGGAGTTGAAATATTCATTTATGCAGATGATGTCTGCCTAGTCAGCACAGACAGACACAGATCTCACCAGAACATGCAGAGTGCAATAATACAAATTGAAAATAAATGCAAAGACCTAGGTCTAAAAATCAACACTGCTAAGACAAAAGCAATGGCCATCAAACACAGTCTAGACCCAGATGAAATAGAGCTCATGGGTGAACCCATTGAATGGGTAGACAATTTTGTGTACCTAGGAGTTAACATAAACAAGCAACTCTCCCCACGCAAAGACTTGAAAATACTCAAGCAGAAAGTCAAATGCAGACACAATGCCATGAGGAGGATCACCTCTCTACAACAGGGAGCATATATCACGCCCTCAGAACCTTCTATACAAACAATAAGGTCAACGGTTGAGTATGCCGCACCTGTTCTCACCAGTCTCTCAAGCACAGAGCAAAAGTGCCTTGAAGTAATTCAAAACAATGCCCTGAGACTCATCACAGGTGCTCCAATGTGGACTAACTTATGCATTCTGAGACATGAAACAAAACTACAGTCTCTGACATACAGAATAGACCAGAAAAACACATCCATCCTGCTAAAAACCTTAAAAAATGAAAGGGAACCTGTCACTAAAAAGAGAGATCAAAAAGTGCATTGATCTCCACGAAGAAACTAGACCCACCCAAGACATACGCTGGCAACCTTTTAGAATCACTGAGAAGAGTAGGCATGCAAAAGCATGCTGCTGACATCAGAGAAGACTCTCCTCTTGCTGAGTATGTAGAACCAGCACCCTGGAAACCAGAACTCTTCAATATCAACTACACAGTCCTACCGGCAAGCAAGGAAGCATGCACCTTTCAACAGCTGAAACAAGCAGCACAAGATTCAATAAGGAAAACGACAGCCACAAATGAATACTTTACAGATGGATCAGTGACCTCAGCATTCCTGCAGCGGCAGCAGGAGTCCTACTCGACATCACTAAAAGGGAGCTGGAGGCTCTCAGATAACGCCTCCAATCTACAGACTGAGCTCATAGCAATCGCTAAAGCGCTAGAAGACTCAACACAAACTAGGAAACACAACTATCCACACCGACTCAAAAGGAGCAATACAAGCCATCACAAAAGGCAAGGCAAAAGAAAATATCAAACTCCTGACAAGTATATGGGCAATTGCCAACATCCACCAAATCAGAAACAGACAGATAACTCTCAACTGGATTCCAAGTCACATAGGAATCCAAGGAAATGAGGAAGTAGACTCCCTAGCAAAGAGTGGGTTACACATTAACAGCATAGGTATTAAAATCAGCCACTCACTGATCAACTAAAAGCAAAGCCTCAGCATACTGTCAAGTGCAAGAAGAAAGCAAAGTCAGGAGAGCGGTCTTTGGAGGCTCTAACACTGCAAAGTGGTTAGTAGTACACCACCAGTCTGCAACCACATGACATTCCCAAAGATATGTCAAGAGCACTAGCAGTCATAATTCATCGTCTAAGGCTGGGATACCAATGCACTTGGCAAAAGATAGTAGGCGATCCCAGGCCATGTAAGTACTGCGAAAGAATTCCAGAAGAACCTCTAGAACACTACATCTTAGACTGTCCAGAAACGGAGAAACTAAGAGATAGGTACATAGGAAATGAACACACAACCACTCAAATCACAAAGCACATTCTAGCAAACACCCATGAATTAGCAGGTTTCCTATGCTCCTACCCACCACCTAGGTAGGAAGACACAACCCTGACTGACAGCACATGGTGCCAACAATCATGACCACTACCCCATCCCACCCTAACCCACATAACATGCAAGACAAAAAAAAAAAAGACAAACCTCTTTAACAGACATCCCCATTCACCTCTTGCCTCCTTCATCACCCTCCCCTCACACTCATCACTATCCATCCACCACACTCACCAGACAACACACACCCAAAGAAAGCGGACCGGAAAAGGAACATGTCTCAGAAATTCACGAGCTACCTTACTAGCTAACTGTGCCTACAACTCAAACCTTCATTCTTCCAATCTGTTGGTCTCTCCTACTAGCCAACACTTACTACTATCCAGCTTTCCCTACGACTGAAGGGTACCTTAGGTTTAAAGGGTTTCAAACCTTGCCCATCAAATCCTTCATTCAATATCAAATCACCTTCACCACATCATTCATGTTTATCACCAATAAAGATTGCATATCCTAAGCATCTCACATCTCAAACTAATATGAATTACGGGCTGCTCTGTGAGCAAGAGCCCGAGCTGGCACAAGGCCAGCTTAATCTTAAACAACAACAACAACAACCTTCGAGGCGAGATCCACTGCTTCGCCCAAGACCGGCCCGAACCAATGAGAATGCAACTCTAGGGTCCGTGCCGCTATAAGTACCGTTCCGCAAACTTTCTTGCTATAGTCTCTTCAACCGACTCGTCCGAAAATGACCTACGAGAAGGTCGAAACGTAACGTAATACCAGCTATACCAGCACCAAACACCAGCCTTAAACCAAAGACGACCCTGGCCCGAAACTGAACTACGCTTACGGAATAATACCGGCACGACGACGACCCCTGCTTGACCTGGACCTGATATCCTGTTCTAATAAAAGATTCCTTCAGCATTTACATTTTTTGAAAAATTCCCAGTTACTCAGAAACATCGCTGAGCCTGAGAAGCGAATTGTATGGAAAATAGAAAAAAAAAAAAAAAAAAACAATATATAAAATCAACTCGCTTAATTCTGCCATCATTTTTAACAGTATTTGCCTAAAGAGGGTCTTCTACCAAAATATTATTATTATTATTATTATTATTATTATTATTATTATATTATTATTATTATTGTTATTATTATTATTATTATTATGTACCTAGGTACAGATCATCGCAAACAGCTACCACTGATAGAACAGGAAATGGTTCACTAATAAGAATTTTTTCAATTTGTGCCAGATAATCTGGACAATTTTCAGTAATTTTAAAACATAACCAGAATTATTTTGTTTACATTATAAAAAATCTGAAGCACAATTTTATAACAATCAATCTCTCTCTCTCTCTCTCTCTCTCTCTCTCTCTCTCTCTCTCTCTCTCTCTCTCTCTCTCACAACAATTTCATCAAAAAGGACGCATTGAAATTCAGCGTTAATCAGAATTTTCTTGGTTCCAGTGATCTTAATTTCATAGTTTTCTAAATTGATTGTCTCTTAATTAATATGGTAATTACTAAATGCTTAATCATTCAAGCATCATTATATATAACTTAAATATCCTCTCTCTCTCTCTCAGGTCAGTTCACTGCATATGAACCAGTCATTATAATTTCGTTAACATAATGAGTATGTTATCTGTTTTAACTTTCGAAATGAAGTAAATTGAAATATAGCAGACTAATTCACTAGATTTTGTGAATTTTAAATTTTGACTTATTGTTCAAAATGCTGACAACAAGATGTATTAATAGCTTAAGAATTACTTTAACTGTTACCGAAAACAATGGAGTGGCATTACTAATTTATTGACATATTTTCCTCTTATTTAGGTTATCATATAAAAAAATACCATGACTTCCCGCATCACTATATGCAATCAGAATGTTTTGAGAAACTCTCTCTCTCTCTCTCTCTCTCTCTCTCTCTCTCTCTCTCTCTCTCTCTCTCTCTCTCTCTCTCTCTATTTCCATTCGTAAAACGCTGCAACATTTCTGATGCTCAGTCCTTAACCTGCATTCAGAGAGACCCAATTTCGTTGATTGCTTTTCATAATTGCAAACTGTAGCAGGACGTGATCACGAGAGTTCCCTCTTTATTTGCCATGTTTGAAATGGACATTTTTACGTAACGAACAGATTGTTTTTATTCTGTTCAAAAAGATGAAATTTATGCAGTCACGTGAATGTTGAAAAGTAATATTTTTGCATAAATTTTGCAAGATATTCCTAGCAATAACTATAAGATAGATTTAAATGTTATAGGATTGTTTAATTTATATTTTTCTTTATATTAACAAAACATAGACTGAAAAAGTGAAATTTACAACTTTTTGATAAAGTGAAAAAGTTATATTTTAGATATCTTTTGCCGGTTTTTTACTTTGGAAATATTACTTGAAAGTACTCAAAACTAACAATATTAAAAAAAAAAGAATAATAAACATATATTTTATTTTTCTTAGAAAATTATAAAATTCCAATTTTTTTTACTATTTTATAGCAAAAAAATCGAGTAAAAATTTCGCGGGATATTAACCCACAGTAATCATAATATAAGGTCCATTACTAGAGTAACATTCTTATAGTTTTAGGGAGAATAATAGGCTTTATATTCCCTGATATATCTCCTCGTGTCAGGATGAAATGTCAAGTGTAAATGAAGAATCCTCTTCTAGACAGTCCGTTGTACCCAAAAATGTCAGATGTCTGCTACTTTAGCCAAAATTAATTAGTGTCTCAGTTCAGCTTACATATTTCAAGACGCGTGATTGGTGCTCCAGAAACTTGTGGACTGCAGTCTGTATAATGGTATGGCGTTTTGTTTATTATTTGATTACTTATTTCATTATATATTACATCGTTTAATCTTTCGATAGATCTGTGAAGTGATTGTAATTGTGGAACATAGTTTTCATCATCTGAAGTTTTTGTAGTTGCTTATTTCATTATAAATTATTTAGTTTAACCTCCGGTTAATTCTGGGGAATTGATTATCATACTGACAAATAGTCAACTGTATAAATCGCACTTCTAACGTCATGAGCTAAATTGCCTTATTGACTGAAATTTGGATATATATATATATATATATATATATATATATATATATATATATATATATATATATATATATATATATATATATATATATATATTTATATATATATATATATATATATATATATATATATATATATATATATATATTATATAATTATAAAGATGTATTCCATCAATATTTATTAAACAAAAAAATTGTGTTGAATATACCTGCATATATTCTGCAATACACACACATACACACACACCCAAAACACACACACACACACTCACATATACAATATTATATATATATATATATATATATATATATATATATATATATATATATATATATATATAATATTGTATATGTGAGTGTGTGTGTGTGTGTGTGTGGGTGTGCGTATCTGTGTGTTTGTGTGTATGTATGCGTATTGCAAAATTTATGCAGGTATTTTTCTTCACAATTTTTTTGTTTTATGAATATTGATGGAATACATCTTTATAAAAATATTTCACATGTTTGCATTTCTTTCAGGAAACAAAATATTTTATAATATAAACAGGAGGCAGCCAATTAGCTAAAACGTTGCTTACTTTAGGGGAAACTTTAGGAAACGTTCGATTGAAAAAAAAAAATCAATAAATATACTTTTCTTCTCAATTGACAACATATTTCTAGAGCTATTGGGTGATGTGTTTTTTCAGTGAATAATATCTCTGGGAAGGGAGAGCTAGAACTACTATAGTTTGAAAGGTGTTTGATAAACTAGTACATGAAAAAAATATGATATAGTACATAAAAATTAAATACCTCCTCTGTATACAACTGAAACGTTACCTTTCGGTTGGGTACTGTTGAAATTTTTTATTATCTAAATTTTTTTAGACTTAATGCTTTTTTGATGACTACTATCAGGGAGTCATCTCCACTGAGCTAACTAGGAAAAAGCAAATTTCATTACTTTTAGAGAAATTTTTCATTTCTAGGGAATGCCATTGATCTTTGGACACAGACATAACAAGGGCAGGTCAAATAATAAAAAAAATTCCCTTAAAGTTTGGTTGTTTACCACAGATTATCTGCGAATCTTTGTATGCCTCAAGATATGAGTAACGACTCAGTGGTCCTTTCACTTCCAAATGAACAAAATTGAATTTAAAAGTAGTGTATGATTAGTTATTTCACTTCAGCATCTAGCAATAAAAACCCTTCTTTTTCCAAACCTTTCAAAGAATGTATTTGTATTAATTATTTTGCATATCTAGATTTCCATTCCTCGCCGAATGAAATCCACTTTTCCAAGGGATCTAGGATTCGACAAATGTCCCAAAACATCCAGGACCAAAATACGTTTCCATAGACATAGCTATGACAATCTATACACGTTTTCCTTAGCCCTAGAAAAGAAATAAGTATATAGAATTCATAAAAGATATATTTCATCATATTGTCCATTCAACGAATCTCTCAACCACTCAGCTGTCATTAATTGGATGGCAAGAAACCTTTCTTAGAGTGTATAGAGGTGGTCACCTACTCATCAGAGAGAGAGAGAGAGAGAGAGAGAGAGAGAGAGAGAGATGATAAGCTCCAGCAAAATCCAGTTGATATATATTATATGATATTTATTTTACGAATGATATGGAACCGATTAATGCAAGGGTCGCGGAAATATAAGAGAGATTCGAATGATCTGATTGGGCAATTGGGGATTGGTCCGGTCTGTTTGATTCAGCTTTCCATGAATTTATACAGATTTGCTGTCGTAGGTTACCAAATCTTAAATTCAAAGGTTTTGAAAGTGAGATATTAGATACAGCAAACCGGATGATATAATAATTATTGATCTTACTTTTTGGTAAAATTAATTAAACTGATATTTAGATCAGTGTAAAAAAGTTACACCAGAACGTTAATTTGGAAACAGAAACAATAAGCTTAATCACATATATCTACCCTCTCTCTCTCTCTCTCTCTCTCGTCATCATTTGAGAAACAAATATGAAGAACACTCTGCTTAACTTACTGTTTTGTAACATAATTTTCAAAGAATTTTACTTTGATTTAATTTCTGATTTGTCGTCCTACTTCCCACAGAGAGAGAGAGAGAGAGAGAGAGAGAGAGAGAGAGAGAGAGAGAGAGAGAGAGAGAGAGAGATAACCTGTTCTGTGTAGTGAAAATCTGCAAACAAAAATTACATTTCAATTCAAAACTAACATTCGGCTAAATGTCCGATAATAGCACACGTGATTAGTACAACGGCAAGAAGAAGGTCGAAAGACCCCTTTAGAAAATTACACCCTGATTTTCCCTAACTGATTCATAGTTTTCTTTGTTAGGCATCAAAGACCAACGAAAATCAAAGGTAATGCAAATGATGATTTAGTAAGCAGAATCCATATCTCAGGTACCCTATTAATTGTGATGCTATTCCTTCTTCTCAGTCATTCATGAGTCGTTTCTAGTTTTCTCTTCTGCCAGTACATTTAGATCTGCTTTAAATAGATGTTTCATTGATCTTTAAAATAGCACATTTTTTTGTCGCAAGAAATTGTTCGATTTTATCACGTACTTAAAGATATTTCTAGATTTCATCCAATAAAAACCATTTCTTAGCATCCTGCTCTCTTCTGTGGTGACGAATTTATACTGTGATCTTGAAGTGAAAAGGCCTTACATACTGTTTTGTTCTATAGCAGTCCTTCTCTCACTCATTCAAGACTATCTTTCACTCCTTAGCTCTCCTTCACCTTAAATCTTAGGGTTTATTGGGTTCTCATATATTAAAAAAAATGGAATAAATCACTGCTAGATCCTATTTGCCTAAATACTCATCCGGAAGGTCATCAGTAAATTGGCTTTTGAACTTAACCCATTATTTAACTACTCGTGCAATCTTCTTACTGAATACATAAACACACACACACACACAACACTCACCCACCCTCCCTCCCACACACACACAAACAAACATACACATCCACGGGAAAATATCTATCGTTCTGACTAATGTTTGTATAAGTAGAGAGAGAGAGAGAGAGAGAGAGAGAAGAGAGAGAGAGAGAAGAGAGAGAGAGAGAGAGAGAGAGAAGTCATATTTTCTGTCCTTCCGTCGGGCCCGCATTATAGTATGTCTTATACTTCAGTTTTATCTTTTATGCTAATATGTCCAAAACATCATTATTTACCTGCTGACATTATTAAATAATCTTCGTAAGCTGGTTAAGCTCTCTTTATATTGGCTCAAAATACAGATGTTAAAAAAAAAAGGACCAATACCTAATTACCCTTCATTCAGTGCTGTACCTAAATAGCTAGACAGATTTAATTAGGAAAATCAAGGATGAACAGTTCTGAAACTCTGACCCTTTTCCAACGTAAAGAACTGGAGAGGAGTTCGTATCAGTTCCCCCTTTCCGCATCTATTAAGGACCTTTCCGAGAAGCAGAGAAGACCGACTTATCTCTCCTGGTTTCTTCGAGGTCTGATAAATAATTAGCCGCAGCCAGATCCTTGGGGAATTAAGCGGCGTTAATTTGGAGGTTAATTTTCCAGCTCAGTGAAGGCATTTCATTGCCCATCTTCGATTTAAACTTGTCAAATATTTCTGAGGCGGTGAATTTCTTCACGTTTCTCTGAATGAATAGGAGCCTTTATTGTCCTTCACTGTCTCCTGATTCGGTCTAATCTCTCTCTGCTAAATATTTTACTAATAAATGTATAACTGACTGAAAATGAATGATGTAAAATATAACAAAATAGACACTTGAAGGTTATCCTCATATAGAATTAACCAAATCAATAACAATTATAACGATTATATTCTCAAAATTATTATCTACGGAATAACTTTCCAGTAAATAAAAAAAATATTGTAATTTGTGTATTTTTTTTTTATACTAGGCTTCACGAAGGACAATTCCTGGCTGTTACGGCCTCTGAGAGGGAGGTCCGCTTCAGGTTCGATATGAAATAAAAAAAAAAAAAATATTTCAACACCAACAGTTGAAACTGGGGATACGAGCATAGACAGAAACACTAACACAACAAAGGTGTATTTACAAGCTTACTAACAAAGGTAAATGCAAAATGGTAGCCTCTACCTATTTACATTAAAAAAAACAGAATCTTACACTGCATGAACTGGGGGAACAGCGAGGTAATTCAAATACTTGCTAGTTAGTTTTGCGACTCGAAGCGATGGCTTCACAAAAGGAGAATGGCGATTGCAGACGTTCTTCTTGACTCTTCAATTAATACTTGGAAGGCAGGAAACTCCCCAAAACCTCTAGGACATTTTCTTCTCTGAAATCTTGCTCAACATCGAGATAACTCGGTCGTCCACTCTGAAGACGACTAGACCAAGAATCCAACCAACTCTCGAGCAACTTTTCTCTGATCCTCGTCGGTTCCTTTTTTCTCTTATATCTCGCGGATAATCTCTGTTGCTGCTGATCTCTCACTGATAATCTGATCTGTGGCTCTTACTGAGGATATCTCTCTGTGACTAACTGGTGATCTCTCTTTTACGATCTCTGCTTTCTCCTACTTCGACCGTTGTATTTATACGGCATTCTGGGGGCGGGGCCTACGGCGATCGTCAC
>NC_087200.1:214955265-214967765 GCF_015104395.2 Macrobrachium nipponense
ACTATGATATTGCCTTGAAACTTAAATACCCCAGGACTTTTGTAGATGTGGCATCGAAAAGAGCTAGAAACAATTTTTTATCATTGAATCTTGTTTCATGAAGTCAAATAATGGAAATGTTTATTTAAACTTGATGCCTTCATAATGAAAAAAAATTGTGATGCATATAAGCAACAAAATTAATATATTCAGTTTTTACATGTTTTGGACTATACAATACTTGTAGCTTCTGTTAGGGTTAAATCTATTTTTACGTTTGTGACAGTGTAGCATCCGATAATCCTGGATTATCTCTTAAATTTTTACCCTTTTGATAATTAGGCATCTGGTATTCTTGATCTTGTATTTTACCTGATAACTTTCTTTCCAACTGTATTTCATTCGTTCCTTGACAATGTCTTAGTAAAGACGAAAGCGCTGTGGTATTCGTTTATTTAATGAAGTCACGTGCATCTACTGTGATTTTTATGCGCATATATATATATATATATATATATATATATATATATATATATATATATATATATATATATATATAATATATATATATATATATATATATATATATAATATATATATATATATATATATATATATATATATATATCTAAGTCTTATCGCTTGGCGATAGACTTTTTGTGTTCTCCTTACGACTGTCATTCGTAAGTATTTTTTGGTTCCTCTCATCTCCCTTGGATATCTTAGTAGAGAGGTTCTTTCTTGACTAGAGGAGATGATTCAAACAGGCCAGTTGAACAAGTTAACAACTTTATTCTGTAACTCCATACTAGGAGATGCAGCTCGGTCGGAAGACCGATATGTTTGATCGTTGGCGTGGAACTGCCATTCTAAAGCATCGCGTCGATAGCGGAACATTAGCTATCTCAGCAATTCATACAAAAAAAAACATACGTAGTCCGCCGGCTCGGAAGTTACAAGTTTCCGGCGTAGGTTAACAGGTCAACCGCTTCCCCATGGAAGTTGTGTGCAAGTTATCATAAACATAAAAATGTTGACAAAGCTTTGAGCTAGATCAGGCTACTGCAGACAGCGCATAGCGTAATCTAGGTCTGCTTTGGTCACGTAGAACCCTCCTAATGCCATGACCCCAGGTCATTGGTTTATATTTACAGATCTTGTAAATTTAATATATATGTAATTATTACATTAGGCTCGGACTGCTACCTATTCAAGCCTTGAATAACAAAAAAAAAATTACTTTAAACATTGTTCATAGGAGCGTGCTCGTAACATACGTCTAGGATAAACTAATAAGTGATTAAATGCATAAAAAGGTTCTGTTACATACCCTTGTTGACCATATTCATAAACAAAGATAAATGCATGGAAAATATAGATCCATGTTTGGTAATACTAATGATTAGGTACCCAATAATAATAAAAAGGTAAAGATCAAAACATGTATACATGATTAATATGATAACAGGTAACCTGATTAAGAATAATGGTTACTAAATAATGATTATATAGCATGATCATGGATAATTGTTAAAGAGTACTTGACACTCTTTGTAATAGATAAATATAATTGTACAATGGAATGTATAATAGTATACTATGGGAAATCTGCAGAAAAGCAATATATAGGGCTGATATATTTTATTAGGTGCCCGAAAAATACCTTTAGGATATATAATGTATAATATTGGGCTATAATGATTTATTAGGCGCCCTGGAGATACTTTAACTGTTCAAATGCAAAGGCGTGAGTCTTTCTTGTCCTACATTTTTGCCAGCATACGGACCGCTTTTCACACACAACACAATTCCAGACAAATTCCCTAGGCACGAACTGAAGTGGCCAGGTTCAGGCGGCCCTAACGCAAACGACTTGAGTTAACGGGTACGTCATCTAGACGGGCCAGTACGTTCCCTTGGAGATCCTTCTGTTTACGCCTCAGCCTACGCCAAGCAAAGATGTTGACGGCGATAACCAATATGGCCGTCACGCTGACACGGCTAGCAGAATGTAGTAGCGAAGATTTTCTCCACCTGCATAAGTCGATGACGCGTGGGTCATCTCAGCCAGTTGCGTCAGACGATGAGCTACTCGCGCGTTGTATGGGAGAGGTAGTGATGGGACGATTGTGGAAGCCCACGTGTAGTTCGGAAATACGCCTTCTCACGTATTATCGTGTTGACCCCTCTGACGGTATAGTTTGTAGATGTCCCCGTACAACCATCGGCTGCTACGAAGATAGGGGCATGGGCGGTGGTACTGTCCGGACACACGACGTCGAATCCGGCCTTATCATAAACGGATCCAGGAACATTATTCATCCTGTAATTGAATTTATTACCGTAAAAGGGATAAAGTTTCCCCAGACAACCTTCGCTTGTATGAGAGAGAGAGCCGTTTAGCACTATGTCTAACTCACATGAATCCGTTGATATAGGATAGAATTCAAAAAGAGTCAGCTGTACAAATTTTATTATTCATGGCTTCTGAACAGTGAGTGAGTTTATCAAAGTCTTTAATGATTGTAAATGATTTCTTATCAGAAGAAATCAGTACATGCCCCGTTAAATTGGATATTACTGGATTTGAGTTATTCGTCATGAAAGTAGGGGAAACGGTGCTATTTTGTATGATTGCCAAGCATCGGAAGAATCAAAAGGAATTGTGATCATAATTCTATAATTTTCAACGCTGACTGATATTAGGCTATAATAGAATTCTACTTTATGGTCATCTAATAAAGGAATATAACCTAGCTTCTCCGTCCGTTTTCCAAAGTTAACGTCAGATCTTTAATAGGCATGAGGTGAGGAGATAACACAACCCTTTGTTGCTAACGTAATTGCTTCTACGTAATCTTTTGACTTTTCAATAAAATGTGATATTTTCACACGGATATGATCTATTTTCGAACTATAGTAAGCTAAAGTAGCCAGCAAATGTTGAACTTCCATGACCTGATCGATATTATTTGAATGTTCATTAACGATTATCATTATTTGATTGATCGAAGATAACTGGCTGCGAAGTTCAGACAAAGCCAATTCGGTTTTGTGTTGCAAGAACTCAATTCTTTATTTTGATTATTTATCTTAAGGCGATTTGAAATTCCTAAGCCTAGATTCGCAAACTGATCCTAAGATGTTTAGTCCAGCCAGAATAAGCGGGTTGCGGCGTTCAAGAGTATTGTGCCGCACAGACCACATCAGCAGGTCACGAGCGAGTTCTTCTGCCTCGGCGGTTTTATTTTGTATGTCATAAGACAACATTTCCGCGACGCTTAGTGTTTGAGCTAGCGAAATCTCTGAGTTAGCATGAAAATTACGTTCGTGTATTTCCTTAATGGGAAATACCAAACCTCATCAGGTCATTCTTTAAGTTAAGGACGTCATCTTCAGGCAAGAAAATAGCAGCATATCTACTCGATAACAATATTACTTGACACGATGAATACATCATCGATTCTCTCGATAATCGAGCCATGATTAAATTCTATTTCTTTCGTCCTAGCGCTCTATACAATAAAGATGTCTGAATACACAATATCACTCCTAACAATAACAGATTCATTTTTTAAAACCTGCAATGAGTAAAACATATGTAATAACTCGCGTAAAAGAATAGGTTTACATACAATATGATTAATAGATATATATATATATAAATTATTATACAAGTTTCATAAATACAACCATTTTTTCCCTCACTCCATCTACCTTTCTTTAGATTCTGATATGTGCCAATGGGACTATTCTCACATCAGTGGGTTTGGATACATTTTTGAACCCTAACTCTATTGGCCGTTAAATTTCTAAAATGTTAAACGGGCCTTCAAACTTAGGTGTCAGTTTATAATTTAAACTTTACGTACGTATACTTGTATGTATACCTGATCGCCCACGGCATATGTTCTAGTTGGCTTAGCTATTTTATCATGATTTTTTTTTCATTAGATCTGTGCTTCTTCTAAATTCTTACGAATTATATTATATCGACTTATGCTTGCATCCATAACATCCTTTAGAGGATTTGATAAATTAGTTGTAGGCTTTAAGATGTGAAAAGGCGTTCGGGCCGGGATACCGTACAGTGCCTCGTGCGGTGTCATTTTAATAGACACATGATACGAGTGATTAAGTGTGCTTAGTACCGCAGGTATGGCAATGTCCCAGTTTGGGATCGCCCCCCTTAAGGTGACCCTTAAAATGTTTAAACCTTACGATTTGCCCTTTCCACTAGCCATTAGACTCTGGGTGATAGATCATGGTATTGATTTTCTTTATACAAAGTGGAATTCGCACAGGAGTTAAGGAAATGATTATTGAAACTCCCGCCCGAGTCTGAGATAATGATGTGTGGAATTCCATGTTTACAAATGTAGCACTCGTAAAACTTCCTAGCGCACTCGACCGCGGTTTTTGTTTTAAGCGCTATAAGTTCTGTATATCGAGTCAAAGCGTCTATAATTACTAGGAGGTGCTATTTCCTCTGTCTGACTCGTAAAATCCTGTTAATAAATCTAATGTACTCTTTCAAAGGGTTGATTTGGCACGGGGTAAGCCCCTAGGCTGACAGGTGTCTTCGTGTGCCCTTTGTATTCTTGACAAGTGCGACAATCTGCTATGTGCTTTTTTATATCTGTAAGCATCGTATGCCAATACAATAAGGATTTGGCTTTCTGTGACATCAAGGTATAACCCGGGTGTCCGTGCAGTGGATTTTCATGCAACCACTTTAAGACAGTGGGTATGAGTGAGATAGGCACCACCACCTGGTTGTTATTCAACTGCGGTGTGTTGCGGGTTTCCTCGTCACGGATCTACACAGGATATTGTCTGTAGGATATAATTCTGCTGCTTATACTTTAGTATTCTTTTTCCTTCGGATTTCCCGTTTAACGCAATGATGATTTTTCTATTTGCGGATCTTTTCTTTGTTCCGTCTGTAATAGTTCAGCACTCCAGCCCAGATCTTCCTGTTCAGATATAGTTTTAACAACGGGGCGTGGAGGTTGAGATATCTATTAATTCAGCTAATGGCTCGGTACAAGATGAAGAGGGGTTGCGTGATAATGCGTCAGCAATGATATTTGCTTTCCCAGGTAAATAACCGATCCTCGCGCCAAAGTCCTGAATGATCATGTGCCACCGAGTTCGCTTGGGGCTGTGACTAAAGCCTTTAAAGAAGTCGGTTAGGGGCTTATGATCAGTGAGAACCTTGACGGGATAACCGTATATTATGAATTTAAAGTGCACGAGTGAATTAACAATAGCGAGCCCTTCCTTGTCTATTACTGCCATATTTACTTTCGGAAGGTCTCAGTTTACGTGAATAAAAAGCTATAGGGAAAAACTGTTTACATATTGTTGAAGCAATACCCCACCTACTCTAGGTCTTGAGGCGTCTGTTGCTATGAAAAATTCCTTACCGAAGTCAGGAAATTTCAAGATAGGAGAACTACACAGTTCATCTTTCAATTTATCGAACGCCTGTTGATGAATTTCAGACCATACGAAATCTACGCCCTTTTTTATAAGATCGGTTAGGGGAGCGGCTATGATTGAGTAGTTGCGGATGAAGCGGCGATAGTATCCGCTGCATCCTAAAAATTGCTGTATTCCCCTTGACGTTAGTAGGTATCGGAAAGTTACGGATAGCCGACACCTTATCGTGGACGACTTTAAGACCTTCACTAGAAACCGTGAAACTAGATAGACTAGTTCTGTTTTAAAAAATTCACACTTACTTATCTTTACCCTTAAATTATGCTGCCTTAATCTTTGTAACACCTAACTCCAATTTACGTAAATGTTCTTCTAATGTGTTGGAAAAGATTACTAAGTCATCCATGTAGGCATGTAGGATATCTCCCAACAAGTCTCCAAACACGATGTTTTATCATACGAGTAAAAGTTATAGGAGCACAACGTAAACCAAAAGGCATACGCAAAAATTCATAATGTCCCGGCTGTGCTGAAGGCAGTGTAGGGATACTCTCTTGTTCCAACGGAATCTGATGAAATCCTTTTAGTAAGTCTAGGCTTGTGAAAATATTTATTCTGGCCTAGTAAGGATAGGATATCATCGGTACATGGTACTGGGAATCTGTCAGGGATTGTTTCTTCATTTAAACGACGAAAATCTACGCATATCCGCCAAGTTCGATCTTTTTTCGGTACTACTATTAACGGAAAATATAAGGGCTGTTTGATTTCCTAATGACTCCTTCTTTTTAACATTTTACCTACTTCCTCTGTTATCTCATTCTGAAATTTCATAGGAAGTCGGTACGAAGGTACATAGATTACTTTCTGTTTGTCCTTGAGCCTTATTTGATGCTCGATGACATCCGTTTTTCCTAAGGTTCCATCCGTAGTGGAAAAAAAACATCATGATATTTAGTTAAACAGAATTCAAAAATTTCTGCTGAATTTCTTCTTCTTGAATGTCCTTATTGATTTTGTTCTTTATAGATTGCAAAAGGGGTTCATCCGCGACTGATTGAGCGTGATTTATCTCAGCTACGGTAAGAATGCGATGTTTATAAACTTCGGCATCCAAGATATGTTGATTTTTGTGGATTACTAAAGTGGTATTCAAATGATTACAGACTTCGATGTTACATTGTTGTTGTGAGCCGACTGTATAAACGGCTTGTGTGACGGATAATCCGTGTGTTTTCAGAGTTTCGGAAAGGATTAATGTTTCAGATCCTGGCAAGGTTCTCTTTACACGCACTAATATATTTGAAGTTACGTTAGGCTCGAGAGTTTGTGTGCAAGCTGATATTACGGGGTGAGCGAGAGTTCTGTTGGGTTGCCTGTATTATTTCTTGGTTCATGAGACAGGTGATTGGTTCCGTAATGTAAGTGACAACTCTGTCTGTCTCTTTATTATCTAAAACTGATTTTAGGGTATTAGAAGACCTATAGAATTTCCCTTTGATATACACGCCGCCCGTTTTGCAGGTGCTAAGATAATATTTTTGAGTGCCCATAGACAGGGTATCCGATAATTACTGCGGGATACATATTAATGTTTTGTACAACGACAAAGGTATCAGCAAACGTGCGCTTACCGACCTTGTACTGTACATGAGTTACGCCCACAACAGTTAATTCATTATCCCAATGCTGAGAGCCTTATTCCGGACTTTTCTATAGGGAAAATTTGAAAAGAGTAAATGATGAGTCCTTAAATCCATTATATTACGTGGACTACCAGAATCAAAGAACAAAGTGAATGACTTTTTGGTCCAAATTTACTGCATGTAAGGTTGGTCGCAACTCGTTTTGACTAATAATTGCATGAATTTGTTGCAAATCTACGGGTACCTGCACAGATTTTTTTGATTCGGCCGTGTGTTTCATAGGAAAATCAATTGTCTCACAATGATCTGATAAATGATTAAACTGATTATTTGATACAAAAGATGTGATATTGATGACCCAACATCGCCCTCTCCCCCCTTGGAGTGAACTACGTGGTATTTGTTTTTGTTTATCACCCCTGAAAATTCGCTTGCCCTTGCGAGTTCTGGCTAGACGGCCCAGGAACAGAGGTACCTGAAGCACGATTTGTTTGTTTCTGCTGTTGTGCAGAATTTCCGTTTGGTTGTTTCTTTCTTATAGTACTGAGGACCCTTCTTTTTATTTGCACTGGCAACTGGTTGCGTGTTTGTAGCATTCTGCTGTTGATTCCTCGAGTAGCAAACGGTTATATGAATGAGTTGAACTATTGTGTATTGAACAAAAAACGCGTCCGACAGTCTGAAATCAGTGACCTGGTCGTTTACAGTTATAACAAACCATCCCTGCAACTTGATTATTATTATGTACCACATTTACTTGTTGTGGCTTGTATCATTTTTGCAAAAACTTGAATGAGCGAAGGATCTAGGTCGGTACATTTAGACATGTGTTTTGATTTGTTTATACACATCTATTCGTACTGTCGGGCTGCAATTTTTTATCAAAACACCGTACTAACGCTTCAGGCAACATTGCAGTGATAGACGTAAGGGTAGATCAAACGGATATAAAATCTTTCACTTTGATTTTAGCACCCGCAACCCACCCGGGGAGTTACTTAAAACTATCCTGATATTCATTTAGCCGGTCGGCAATTAGCGCCGCCGCTCGACAACATTGAGCTGAGTCATGGAGCTTGGTTAAGGATATTTCTCAATGCCAATACTACATCTAAAGCCTCTTCACCCCCATACACAGCACGTAATCTAATTTTGAACTCGTCCCATGTAAGCGCCTCTTGGAAAGAAACCCCCCTTAGATACGCACTTGCGTCACCTTTTGCAAAGTCAATGAAGCTCTTGGCCTCCTGTAATTGTACTGCTGGGTCTGTGATGCTTTTTGCTTTTAAATGAGCGTCTACAGATGAGATCCATGCCTCAACATTTTGAGGCAGGAACCCATTGACCCGACCTTGAAAAGGGACAATCGCTGACCTCGCGCTAACGAGAGTCACCACATGGGGGTTGCCCAGCCGGAGTAGTTGCCATTTCGGCTTTTCACGTTTTTTCTTATCACTCATTCCTTGCAATCCTATCAAATATCTATAAGAGTACACTCGACCACTACGTAAACGCATAAGCAATGTACTGTATAAGTGTGTTATAATAATAGGAAAATACCCCAAAAAGATACAAAAATACAGATAATATGATAAAATATTATACGGAGAATAAACGGTTAATGACAACGAGAAGAGAAAAAAAAATTAATCTGCGGGCGAGAACCTCGTAGTTGAAGATTGATTCTGTAATGAAGGAAGATTAATATGGCGAACAACTCACCCCCAGAATACTGGATGATCGACTCTTGATGAACAAAACACTTCACTGAGGAAAAGACCTGAATAGATAAAAATGGTACTTA
Organism: Macrobrachium nipponense; assembly: GCF_015104395.2. NCBI lineage: Eukaryota > Metazoa > Arthropoda > Malacostraca > Decapoda > Palaemonidae > Macrobrachium > Macrobrachium nipponense. The sequence goes on from NC_087200.1 coordinate 214,964,140, forward strand.
GCTCCAGATTATATTGCGAAGGATTGTTGACATGGATGACGTCTCAGTTCCTGTCTACGTCTCGCGTCGGAAGTCGTGATGACGTCACGGTCTTCTCTCGGTGCACGATGAGTGGGGAAAGTCCAAGATTGATGACGTCACAGCCATCCGTCCTTGCTCGTGATCGGGTGATGTTCCCTGTGTTGTTTTTCTTCTTCCGTTGATGTTCGATGCTGCTCTCGTCCGGTGTAGATTCTCGAAGATAAGTGACAACAGTTGCTCAAACGTCGGTGTTAAATGCTTGTATTCCTCTCGATGAAGGACATAGTTGCGTCTCATAAACTGTTGCGTTGATTGAGATCCCGTTTCCTCTGTTTAGTTTGATGTTGAAGTGGAAGTTAGTTCTTGTAGACCTTTCGGTCGGCTGATATGGGTCTTGTTAATTATATTTTCCGTTATACGCTGCCACCACATCTAAGTCTTATCGCTTGGCGATAGACTTTTTGTGTTCTCCTTACGACTGTCATTCGTAAAGATTTTTTTGGTTCCTCTCATCTCCCTTGGATATCTTAGTAGAGAGGTTCTTTCTTGACTAGAGGAGATTGATTCAAACAGGCCAGTTGAACAAGTTAACAACTTATTCTGTAACTCCATACTAGGAGATGCAGCTCAGTCGGAAAAGGACCGATATGTGATCGTTGGCGTGGAACTGCCATTCTAAAGCATCGCGTCGATAGCGGAACATTAGCTATCTCAGCAATTCATACAAAAAAAACATACGTAGTCCGCCGGCTCGGAAGTTACAAGTTTCCGGCGTAGGTTAACAGGTCAACCGCTTCCATGGAAGTTGTTGTGCAAAGTTATCATAAACATAAAAATGTTGACAAAGCTTGAGCTAGATCAGGCTACTGCAGACAGCGCATAGCGTAATCTAGGTCTGCTTTGGTCACGTAGAACCCTCCTAATGCCATGACCCCAGGTCATTGGTTTATATTTACAGATCTTGTAAATTTAATATATATGTAATTATTACATATATATATTTATTTATTTTTCCTTCGTGGCATTTATCTTTATTTATGGATTTATCACGTTCCTAACTTTCGTGATTCAGTTATACATATAATATATATATATATATATATATATATATATATATATATATATATATATATTATATATAATATATATATATATATTACGGAACAAGGCTTTTTAAGAGTTTTTTTTAAGAATACAAGAAAAATGTTCATATGAAGTATGTTCATCATCCCTAATGAGGCGACAGTTGGAGGGATTTAACATTTGAAAGTCCATAACAAAAAGAAAACATTTGTTTCCATTTCCATTAAAGCATAAACAAGTTTTTTCTTATTTTAGTGATTTCGTAGTCATTTTATTTTGGCAAATATTCAAGCGGTTAACTACCGTACTGCTTTAACAGAGAGAGAGAGAGAGAGAGAGAGAGAGAGAGAGAGAGAGAGAGAGAGATAATTTCCAGTTGAAGTACAAAAATTTTAAATTTTATACCTCTCTCTCTCTTTCTGCTTCTTCTTTTTCTTCTTCTTCTTCTTCTCACCCGCCTTTATGGACCATGAGTAGCGGAATGAAGTCGTCCCTATGAACAAAAACCTCTTTGTCTTAGGTCAGAGAAGCCATTCTCCCAGCAACTCTGAGACCTGAGTTTTATTTTATTTTTATTTTTTTTTTTATTTTTACGTAAGTCTTGAGGACTCAAGAACTATAGTGTTTTAATTGTAGTTCTTTAATATCTTAATTAGCGAATTCACTTCTACTTTATATAAGACAGATAATCTCGTCAATGATTCCCTTATTATTCCAAACCTTCCGATGAAAAATCTGTCTGAAAAAAAAATTATTAGTTAGAAATGTTAAGAAGACAATGTGACTAATATAATTAATACAGTTGCCTAATGTGACGAGAGAGAGAGAGAGAGAAAGAGAGAGAGAGAGAGAGAGAGAGAGAGAGAGAGAGAGAGAGAGAGAGATTCTCAGATTTCCACTCCTTTTGTTCTCGATATTTCCTGTGGTTAGAAAAATAAAATTCGAAATGTTTTTCTTTTGAAGGTCGTAAGACTGGTGGGGATATCCTTTGTGTCTCAAAGGAAACACAAATGAAAAGGATCTAAATGTCTAATGGGCTGTACAGTCCTGCTCACTCCTAAAGAACCCCCTGTGTGCTTGTTTTTGCTTGCTCCCAAAGCATCGTCTGCATTTGTACATCTTAATCAAAAGGTTAGAACGTTTGAAGCCACTTTGTTGATCAGGAGAAAAAGCATAGTGTTTAGTTGGTTATTTGTGTCTCGGAGTAAGGATATGAAAGAGGAGAATGCAGATAACAGAGCTTTGTATGATGATAAAATCTTAGTAATTTTTTGAGATTTTGAAACAAAAAAATGCATTGTTGTACATTTTTTTGTCTTGCTATTTTCCATTTTAATTTTTTTATAGTCATTTACTGTATATCTCCATGATATGTTCACATCAAATGGTATTCTAATTAAATCAAATATAACTTTCACCATAAAGTTTGGTCTGTGTATGACGCATAAATCTAAAAGTATATTATCTCCCATTTTTACATTTCTACTGATGTCTCCAATCACTTAGTGTTACTGTGAATATCTTTTTTGAACAACTGAATAATTTGAAAGGCTCATCATGTTTGGGTCTATTCTCTCTTGTCTGCTATTTTTGTAGTCTGCTTTACCACTGATTCGGATTTTTGAACTGGTATATAATTGTTGTCTATAATCGCTCATTCTAGTTTCATATTAATTTGTGTGTATTCTATTCAACCGCATATTCTACAACAATTCGTGTTCCGTTCATTCTTCGTCATGTAAAAAGCTGCCAAATACAGCAAGAAATTCTCTCTCTCTCTTTCTCTCTCTCTCTCTCTCTCTCTCTCTCTCTCTCTCTCTCTAATTCAGTTTGTATCCGACAAGATTTGAATTAATTTCATAAATACAAAAATCTTATAAGAATTTAAGGATCACTTTCAATTCATCAACCCTGAACATTTAATTATATGTTATATATTTAACTTATGATATAAATTTCCCTTTTCATAGCTGAAACTTACCATATGGCCGGTGTACGAAATATCACGTACAAAATAATTCCCAGTTCTATCCAGTAGCCCTTCTATAAATTACCATCGTCTGGAATATGAAGTTACAGGTGAGGGGTGAGCAGCTCCTTCCAGCTTCTTTATGGCTGTTGTAAGCTTGATTCTATCTCGAGGATGGAAAAAAAAAATCTAGTATTCCATATTCATAGGATTTTCTACTACATCCTGGAAGTTGCGTAACATTACTAAGTTGCGTAATATTACAGTCAGATATTTTCTTTGTTCATGGTTGGGTAAGGTTAGTTCCGTGGTTATTTTGGAGACAGACAGACGGACAGACAGACAGAGTACAATTCATTTAATATACTTATGATATATACCGGAGCCTTTAGGAAAACAAGAGAAAGGGAGAGAGAGAATCTCTCATGAATAGAATCAATTGAATAAACTTACTATATATCGGAACCTTTGGAGAAAGAAATGGATAGATTTCATCTAATATGCTTGCTATATCAGAGCCAATTGACAAGCAAATGAGAGAGAGAGTGAGAGA
>NC_087200.1:214972765-215006780 GCF_015104395.2 Macrobrachium nipponense
CTCGATGTTGACGCAGTCCTCTATACTTAGTAGTCCTCTCCCTCCTTCCTTTCGTGTTATGTATAGTCTGTCCGTATTTGCTCTTGGGTGCAGTGCTTTGTGTATTGTCATTTGTTTCCTAGTTTTCTGGTCTAAGCTGAGGAGTTCTGCCTTCGTCCATTCCACTATTCCTGCGCCGTATCTGATTACTGGCACTGCCCATGTGTTTATGGCTTTTATCATATTTCCGGCGTTGAGTTTTGACTTGAGTATCGCCTTGAGTCTCTGCATATATTCTTTCCTGATCGTGTCCTTCATCTCTTGGGTTTTGTATATCCCCTCCTTCCATTATTCCAGGTATTTGTATCCCGTCTCATCTATGTGTTTGATGTTGCTCCCATCTGGTAGCTTTATCCCTTCAGTCCCTGTTACTTTGCCGTTTTGTATGGTGACTAATGCACATTTTTCTATTCCAAACTCCATCCTATGTCAATCCTTACAATCTGGATTAGGGTATCTATTTCCATGAACATCAGATGGTTAATTTTGTTGCCTCTTTTCTTGAGTTGGTAGTACCCAGCATTCATCTTTTGCAGTACTTTTGTCATGGGAATCATGGCTATTACGAAGAGTAGTGGGGACAGTGAGTCGCTCTTGAAGATCCCTCTCCTGATATTAACCTCTGCTAGTCTTATTTCAGAGTTTGTAAGTATTGTATTCCAGTTGCGCACTGTATTTTTGAGGAAGTTGATGGTGTTTTCCTCTCCCATATATATTTTCAGGCATTCTATTAGGCATATGTGTGGTATCATGTCGAAGGCTTTCTTATAGTCTATCCATGCATTGCTTAGGTTAGATTGTGCCCCTACACTTCCTTCTGCAGCCTTTCTGTTGGTGGGGGATGGTATTTGTATCTTCTATGTAGTTGTATAGCCTTTCACTTATGATACCTGTTAGTAACTTCCACATTATTGGTAGTCAGGTGATAGGCCTGTAGTTACTGGCTATATTTCCCTTACTCTTGTTTTTTTGTACTAAGGATGTTCTTCCTGTGGTCATCCATTTGGGTGCATGGTGATTTGAGATACAATGCTGAAGTTGTTCTGCTCTTCGTTGGTGTAGGGCCTTGAAGTTTTTGAGCCAGTATCCTTGGACTTCATCGGGACCTGGGGCTTTCCAGTTTGGCATTTTCTTTAGTTGGTGTCTGACTGTGTCTGTCGTGATCTCTATAAATCTTTGTTTATTCTCCCTGTTTCTTCTTCCTTGACTTCCTGGAGCCATGTTGCATGTTTGTTGTGTGATACCGGATTACTCCATATGTTTTCCCAGAGTCTCTTAATTGGTTCGGCTTCAGGAATTTCTTGGTGATTGTCTTCCCCTCTTAGTTGGCTGTAATGTCTTTTCTGGTTGGTTACGAATAGTTTGTACTGTTGGTATCCCTTATTCCTGTTCATGTACCGTTGGATCTTATGTGTTTTGGCCTTAAGCCTCTGTTTTACATCTTCTATTGTGTTGTTTAGTCCCCTCTCTTGTACTTTGTATATCTCGTTGAGTTCCTCCTTGTTTTCTTGCTTCTTAGCCTTTTTTTCTGCCATCTCTCTCAGTTTACTCAAGTCAGATATCATCACCATGATTTGCTTTTCCAGGCGCCTTTTCCAAGGAGGTTGCTGTTTTGGTTTCTGTTGGGTTGGTTGTGCTGGTAGTGTTGGTGTTATTATTATTATTATTATTATTATTATTATTATTATTATTATTATTATTATTATTATTATTATTATTATTATTATTCAGATGATGAACCCTATTCTCATGAAAGAAACCCACAGGGCCCATTGACTTATAAATTCAAGCATCCAAAGAGTATGGCGTTCATTTGAGAGCAGCAACAGAAGGACACAGAAAATATAGAAAGAAGAGGTCATTTATTACATGAGAAAAAAATAAATTACCAAATTGATACATCAATGGGTAAAAAAAGTAAGTATGTGATTAAAATACAAGGAGAATTGCTTTATGGTAGTAATGCAATGCATCTTCGAAAAGATCTTAGAGGTAAATTAAGAACTTTTGAAAAAGAGGGAGTAAAAATCTTCACTCACGACAAGAAAGAATAATTGAGCTTAGCTTTGAAAGCCATTCGGTTTTGCCTTTGAATCAGGTGACATTTGTCATTCCAGGATCGTAATTCTTTATTTAGAATGACATTTCAACTTTACGACGCGGGAATTCCTGATAATGATCACATTATTGTTTTTTGCCAAAGGTCATGACAATTGTGGACTTAACATCTTTAGTAATGGCACATTGTTTGAAGATCTTGCAAGATAAAATAGATAATATATTCGGTTAGAAATCAGCACGTGGGAGTGGATTTCACTCTTGTTTATTTTTCTTATTTCTGGAAAATCTGAATGACTATGAGTTTCTTTTTCCTTCGTTTAAATGCCAACAAACCTTTCAGTCTTAGGGCCCAATAAAATTTCAAGCAAATAAACTTCACACACACACACACACACACACACACACACACACACATACACAACACACACACACACACAAACAAACACACACACACACATACACACACACACACACACACACATATATATATATATATATATATATATCTATATATATATATATATATACGTATATTGACTACAAAATGACACCATTTTCATATTTTCGAATTGAAGGTATGTTAGTAACTTTCCTCCTAACCCTTTATTTTTATTGAATAAGAAAGAATTAAAATCAGTCTACAAATATATATTAAAAAACTGTTGTACCTAATGTAAAGGAGATTATTCCAAAAACTTCGGCAAAATCATAAGGTCCCGCTCTCCCTAAAAATCGAACTAAGTAAAATCCCGCAACATAAGAAAGATCACTTAAAATCATAGTGCAAAGAGCTCTTAGATTTGGAATTTTACCTCCAAACCAAAAGTTACCACAATTTTTTTTTATCTTTATCTCGACTCTATCCAGAATATCTTGCATCTCTTTTCAAGTGTAAAATCCTGAAAGCAAGTGCATTTCACATAGAGGAAAGAGAGAGAGAGAGAGAGAGAGAGAGAGAGAGAGAGAGAGAGAGAGAGAGAGAGAGAGAGATTAAATATTTTTTGCAACTAACTTTAGGTCATTAAGTTCAGCGAGAAAGGCCAGTGTGGCGAATGAAGTGGCCGTCTTTAAATACACAAAGAGTGATTTTATGTTTATGTCTCCGGTTGGCGCAAAACCGAGATCAGTATGGTGTATCCACTTGCATGAGTTTGCATTAATTAAGGGAAGAGAAAGGGAGGAGGAGGAAGAACGAACGGATAGAGATGACAGCTGATGACTGATGGGAGTAAGTGTAGGAAGCAACGAGTCACTGCGTTATTTCATTCATTTATGATCATATCATTTTTTTTATACTTGGAGCTTCTGTTATTTTTATCTTTCCTAGATTATGCAAACCAAAGCGTTATCTTTGTCGGCAAAGTTTCCAGTCATGTAAGAAATGAAATGGCAAAACAATGTCTCATTTAGGATATGGAAGGAGAAACCGTACATGTGGGAAGGGACTTATGACCAGTTGCTTTATTCATACGGAAATTCCTCTTTACAACTTTCTTTGTAACAAAGCGAAGATAAATATTGCGCAAATTCCCATTTCCTACAACCACTGCACGATTAGGAGTCATTAACTTTCACTTCTTCCTCTTTGTAGAAGTACGTAAATGAGACAAGTTTCTCTGCAAATTTTCCTTGTCGCTTACATATTATTTTTGTTAAAGGAGAATCAATTTTCACACCTAATAGCAAGAAACATTTAAGGTTAATATCTTCTTTAGGCTGGAATTCCGAATTGCAAAGGCAATAATGCCCCTGGAGTTTCTCTAGATTTCTGTGCCAGCGTCCAGACCCCTACAAGAACAGAAAGAGAGAAGAGAGAGAGAGAGAGAGAGAGAGAGAGAGAGAGAGAGAGAGAGAGAGAGAGAGTTCCTAAGCATTCTAACGACGGTAAAGACGAGGTTCATGTAGGAAATGGTAACTTGGGTAAATAATTCTTCGAATAAAGTAATTGGCCTTTAGCCCTTTCCCATATGTACAGTTCTTCCTGCCATATCTCAAGTTAACTATTTTCTTGTCATTTTTTATTTAATGTATGATGGAAATCTTTGGTGATTGTGTGCGTGTTTGTCTGTCTTTCTGGACTTGTCTCTTTTTGTGTATTAATGACTTTGGCTCTCTAAGATGAAATGCATAAAAATTTGTTCTTGCCTCTCCTGATGTAATTAATTTTTTTAGCTAGTAATACCAACAGTTTAGATAATAATGAATAAAGATGACTATCCTTTTCACTTAAACTATATATCATTTTCGAAATCGAGCATGAGGAACGTATCAAAGTTTTTTCAATTTTTTTTATACATATTAATGTGCATCCAAAATCATTTACTGTTAATGGATTGCATTTTGTCTTCGTATCAGTATGTACTGATGTAATGGCCCTAATTTATTATTCATTCAATTTTATTCAAACCTTCCTTTACGTTAAGTATTACTGAAGAGAAAATGAAATAAGAATTTTACAATATATTTTAAAATATATTTCAAAAACTCTCCATAGTCCTCTTTTCCTTTATGATAGTAAGTGGACATTTTTCACTCTGAACTTAACTCTTCCTAATTAGTAAATCTCTCACGAAATGAATAGACACTCCTCCTACCATATTAATACTGGTCTAGGTTAAAGAGTGGGTTATGTACACAAAAACGAATGAATAATGGGTCGTCCACCTTAATTGTTCTCTCGAAATGATTCATCAAATATTGACTGACGCTAAATGCACCTTATTTTGATTATAATAAGAGATAACTCACTTCAGGAATTTATGGTCAAATCACGTTAAGAGTCACTTTAATGATGGCATGCAGTTGAACATATAGGCTGCAAATTGGAGATAAAATAAAAACATAAAAAAATATATCTCCCTTTCATAAACAAGAGCAAAAGACGGTACATTTAACCATCAGAATTCGAAGGAAAAGTAAGCGAATACAATACCAGTTATAATCACGATGGATACTGTTGTTAATCCTCTTCTTTTTATTTTATTTCCGTTTCTTTAGGATCAAGAACAAAATCCTTCTCCATTTCCTTTCATCTGTATTAAACGTGGAAGTATTTTTTTTTTCTTTCTGTTTATTTCCATGATTTTAAGTCTACGTTTGTAGAAATCTTTGCTCGTTGACTTTTCATAGTGGTAGATACTGAAAACATCACCAGTAAGATTTCAGTGATTCTGAGCACATTCGAAACCCATTTCTGACGCGAGCATTCTCAAAAAAACACAATTTGAAAGGAAGTAACTTAGAAATGCTTTATCGAATAAAAAAAATAATGTAGTAGGATTTTTCTGAATAAATTTCTAAAAGGCAATAAAGTAGGAAACCCATATTTGGACTGTGAGCTTTCCTGAAACCCTAATTGACAGATTTAAAAAAAAAAACATTTTTTAAAATCTAATTTTACATATAAATAGCAATCCGGAAAAGGATTTTACTTCATCACAAGACTTCCATGACTTTCATTCCTTTCTCATATATTCATGAGATATGAAAATACTTCCATTTAGGAGCCGCGCCATAGTCAGCAGTTGGGTATTTTCCCAGAGATGTCGAATGAGGTCTATTTTATTGCCTTCTGTCTAATTTCCATTTATATTGGAAATGAACTTTGGGTCGTTAATTTAATGACATTCTTCGAAAACATTACCATTTATGAAGTGCTGCTTGTTTCTTTATTTCCGAGAAATGAAATGAGGCTCTCATTGTATACGTAAAATACATAAACTTAATATATTTTGGTTTAATTTATTGTTCCTCATCTTCTGCTTAATTTTTCGCGGAACGATAGTGTTAATACATCAATTACGACACTATCGTGAAATGCAGGAAATAAAATGGACTTGAGTAATTACAAAATCAGATCGCATCTGATTTTGTCACATGAAGATCAACAGCAGATGCCAAATGGATGAAAGCCACTTAAAAAAAAAATAACTGTATTTTGAAGTAAAAAACCCATTTACTAAAAATATCTGCCCATTATAATGAATGCAATCTTTCATATGAAGTCTCAGTCTTCAGTAAATTATTAATGCTATTTTCAGCTTAATTACAGCAATAGCTCCAGAAACATCTAGATTGATTTGTCATGTAAAAATTATGAATCATATGCATTTCAAAAGATATTGCAGTTGCTCGTAAAGTTAAAATTGGCTAGAAATGTAGAAATTTAATTGGCTTTACCCATTTTACAACTTCTGTTTTCTATTGCATAGGAAATCTTCACTAAACAACAGAAAGAAACTTCAAGAAAATTTATTACGCGAAATGCTACAAATTGATACAACTTCATCTTTAATTAAGAGAGATACAACAGTATCTTTTCTAGTGCCGGAAAGGTATATAACTTCATCTTTAGAAATATTAATACTTTGAAGGATAAATTTTTTCTCGATGTTTAAAAATGACATGTAAAATACATCTTAACAAAATATTGCCAATTTTAAGTAAACTCAAAATTGTTTGCAACTCGAGAAAGGTGTTAACACACTAACATTAATACTAAAAATTTCGGCGATAAATCACTCCTTTGCCAAACATATTTCTTGCGTGTGCGTGACAGAGTCTGCATGCCATTATAGCCCAATTAATTAAATAGTGTTCCAACCACAGCGTTTTGCTTTCAATGCCGCTAATGAATGGAGCTATACGTGTCATTTGAAGCATACAAGAAGCATACGCGTAATAAACTCGAAAGGATTTTAAACCAAGTGCTCTCTCAGTTTCGCTCCTACTCATTTCATAATCGAGCATGCATGTGATGAATATGATTAAATATACATAGTTCTAAATGTTCTAATACGTTGGTTAATGGGTTTGCGCACGATAAGTCTCTCTCTCTCTCTCTCTCTCTCTCATCTCTCTCTCTCTCTCTCTCTCTCTCTCTCTACACACACACACATTGTATATATACATAAACTATATATATATATATATATATATATATATATATATATATATATATATATATATATATATATAGAGAGAGAGAGAAGAGAGAGAGAGAGGAGAGAGAGAAGAGAGAGAGAGCCTTACCTTACAGACCTTACATCTTGTTCGGGTTGCCCCCAGGTCCCTCAGTGTGATTGGCACCTCTAATGTCTACCAAGAGTAGTTGCTAGTACATCTTCCGGTTAATTATTTTGCATCTTCCAGACTTGGAGGGTCTGGGGGGATGCAGCTGAGATATTTGTCGAGCTTATTCTTAAACACATCTACGCTCACTCCTGATATATTCCTCAGATGAGCTGGCAACGCATTGAATAGATGCTGCATTATCGATGCTGGTGCGTAGTGGATTAATGTCTGTGTGCTTTGTCCTTATTTTTCCTGGTATAGTTTTGGGCACTATTAATCTAACTCTGCTTGCTCTTTCTGATATTTTTTACTCCATGATGTTTTTTTTGCTATTCCATCTATCTGTTTCCATGCCTGAATTATCATGTAGTGTTTCTCTTCTCCTTTCTAGACTATAAAATTTTAAGGATTGTAGTCTTTCCCAGTAGTCAAGGTCCTTAACTTCTTCTATTCTAGCTGTAAAGGACCTTTGTACACTCTCTATTTGTGCAATATCCTTTTGATAGTGTGGGTACCATATCATATTGCATATTCAAGGGACTACGAACATATGTTTTATAAAGCATAACATGTGTTCAGCTTTTCTTGTTTTGAAGTGCCCGTAACAACATTCCCATTTTGCTTTACATTTGCCAATAGAATTGCTATTTTGATCATTGCATAACATGTTCCTATTCATTATCACACCAAGGTCTTTAACTGCTTCCTTATTTGTGATTGTCTCATTATTAGGTCCCTATATGCATATGCTTTCCTTCTCTGTCTCCATAATTTAATTGATTCAAATTTATCAGAGTTAAATACCATCTATTACTACTGCCCAATCATATACTTTGTTAAGGTCTCTTTGTAGCGCGTTCCTATCTTCATCGCAAGTAATTTCTCTACTTATTCTTGTGTCATCGGCGAAACTACTCACTACCGAGTCCCTAACATTACTGTCTATGTCTGCAATCATAATAACAAACTATTGCAGCTAACACCGTACCCTTTGGCACACAAGATATTACATTAGCTTCATCCGATTTCTCATCGTTTGCAATAACTATCTGTTTTCTGTTGTATAAAAATTCTTTTAACCATCTTCCTACTTTATCCACGATATTGTGTTTTCTAATTTTCTTCGTTAATATATTATGGTCAACCTTGTCAAAAGCTTTTGCAAAGTCAAGATAAACCACATCTGTTTCATTTCCGCTTTTCATATTTTTGTATATGTTCTCACGGTGCACTAACAGTTGGGTTTGTGTACTTTTTCCAGGTACGAAACCATGTTGTCCTATATTAAACAAATTATTTTTCATTAAATGTTTCATAATATTTTTCTTCATTGCCCTTTCATACACTTTCATAATATGTGATGTTAGACTCACAGGCCTATAATTACTTGCCTCTAGTCTTGATCCGCTTTTGAAAGTAGGGGTAATATATGCTAATTTCTGCTCATCATAAATCTTGCCTGTATCTACACTTTGTCTTATTAATATTGCAAGTGGCTTTGCGATAGAATGAACTACTTTCTTCAACAAAATAGCAGTTCATTAATAGCCTGCACAATATCAGCTTCATTAATATCTATGTTAGCTAAATATTCACTATTTTTGCCAATTATTTCTGTATCATTATCTTCATTATCAATTCTAGGGGTGAATTCTCTCTTATATCTTTCTGCCAATATAATGCATATTTCCTTTTTTTCATTCGTTAATCTCCCTTCAATTCTTAGAGGACCTATTTATATTCTTCTTTTATTAACCTTTTTTGAGTACGAGTATAATAGTTTGGTGCTTTGCTTGATATTTACTAAGGTTTTTTCTTCCAAGTCCTGTTTTTCATTTTCTTTTGATTGTATAATCTTTTGTTCTGCATTTTCTATCTTACGTTTTAGTTCTATAACTTTCCATGCATTTTTTTTCTTTTGTAAGACCTTTTTTTCCACCCTAGTATCTCCGTATTTACTCCTATGTCATCACTTACGAAAATGTTATCCCAATCTTTGTTTAATTCTTCATTTATTTCTGACCATTTTATATTTTTACTGTAGAAGTTGTATTTTCCATATCCTTCCCACTTTTTCATTTCTTGCTTATCTCTGTTTTCACTTCCTTTGGAATGGACTGTTAATTCTATGACATTATGGTCTGAAATACGTGTATTATAAACTATTATTTCTTAAAGTCTCCAGATAGGAGAATAGTCCAGTCCTTGTGATTTCTACATATATCATCCAATTTTTCTATTATTATGTCAAACCCTTTAGTATTAGGGGGTCTTTATATTACTTTGTTCATTAATTTTTCAGATTCAAATTCTACCGCAATTAGTTCACATTCTGAGGTACTATATTTCTCATATATTTTTCCTTGTTTTTGTCTTTCATATATTGCGGTTCCCCCTTGATTCCTTTTTTTTCTATCTGATCTATAAGTTTGGAACCCTTTTTATATTTGATCATCATTCCCAGTCTCTTGGGAATACCAGGTTTTCACTTATATTCATTACTATCTATTTTCTTTTCAATTAGGGTTAGTTCTTCTAAGTACTCTATTTTCTTTTTTGAGTTACTCGTAACTAAACCCTGCGCGTTCATCACTATGATGGTTTGCGTGTTTTCTCCTTCATTTAATATGGGTAATAATAAGGATTTTCCCATGTCTCTTTCCTGTTCTGGTATGTTGTTCTTTTCTTCATTTCCAGAAATTCTGACATTAAAAAAATCCAACTTTTTTTCCATAATATTTGATCTTCCTTCAGCATAATTTATTCATTTTGTATCTGAATCTGCAATTTTCTCCGTATCTGCAATATCCTCTTGCATCATAAATACAGTTCTTATCTCTTGAGTTGTATTTTGGAGCTGAAGGTTGGAGATATTTTGGGGACACACCATATCTCGTTGATGGCTTGGTTTTTTTCTTTCACCTGATATTTTTTGTTTTCTCTCTTTTATTTGTTTCTTTCTTATTTTGGATTTTATTATTGATTGATTATTTATTTGATTTTGATTCATGGCTACAGGGTGCATATATCTACTTTTTGTTTTTTTGTCGAACCTTACATCCTTTTCCTTCTTTAGGTTTTTCCACCTATTTTAGGATGTAGATATCTGCAATCATCCTCATAGCTGTCTAGGTATGCACATTTACCTTATATTTCATAGTTGTGACATACTTAGGATGTTTGTTGTAACATCTTTCTCCGAATTTTGCAATTGCCTCTTTTCAAAAGGTTGCAGACTTTGTCTTTCTTGTCTATTTTTTCTTTTTCCTCTTTCCCATCAAAATCTTGGTAGAGCCTCTTTGGGATTTTCTTTTGTGTTGTCATGTCGTAATTTATTCTTCGTATGTATGCTGCTTGATTGCCTCATATGTAGTATCAATGAGTATCTCTGCATCCATACTTTTATCTTGTTCTTTGTTTTCCTTATTTGTTTTCTGTCATTTCAGTTTTGTTTACTTCTCTTCCGTTTTCCTCTTCTTCTTCTTCCTCTTCCTCTTCTTCCTCAACTATTTGTACATTCAGTCTTGATTTAATAACATTGTCTATCCATGATAGACATGTTGCCAAAATATTCTGGTATCTTTTCTCATATCTTGCACTACCTCAGCACATTGTTGATGGGTCGGAATGTTGCATGCAGCACATTTTCTGATCAGGTTTGTGGATTAACTATGCTATACCAAAACCTTACACAGTTTGCACCTGCTTTGGCGTTCTTTTTCCTATTGCATCAATTAGGATATTTACAATGTTCACCTTATTCATCTTCTTTGTCGGAATATGTGATTTATGTATATTTTCTTTATGGAGTCTCTTGACCCTTGGATTTTATTTGGAACTTCTTCAATTATTTCAAGATGTTTTCAGTTGATTTGTTCCAGTTTGAAGGTTAAGATCTCTTCTAATATATCTATGAATGCTTTTGTATCTTTTTTGGTTAGGGCTGTTGTTGATCTCATAGATGAGAAATGCCAGCTCCCTTCCTGCTACCTCATCGTATTGCGAATCTGCTAAACACGATAAATTTCGCCGTTTCTTACCACAGTTGCAATTTACTGCCATCTTGATCCGATTTACAGTATTTCACTTGATAAACTAACTTAGTGGACGCTTTATCCTACTATTTTCACACTAGTCTTATCACCGACAGTTCACGAACACTTCTAGATACTTTCAAATTCTAGGCGTATGTTCAAACGCTTGATATCTGTTGATTAATCGGACTGTGCGCGGGAACGAGAGAGAGAGAGAGAGAGAGAGAGGAGAGAGATAGAGAGAGAGAGAGAGAGAGAGAGAGAGAGGGCGAACAACTAAAAGATTCTGACCTTATATATATCGAAAGAGAGTAAAAACAAGTAATTTAGCCAGCCAATGTCACTGATAAGACAAATATGGACCCATTTGCTAGGCTTGTATAAACAGCAGGGATATGAATCACCTGTTCCCGAAGCCTATAAAATTCAATTTCCTTCAATGGCATCGCATTTTGTATAAAGGCCTGAACGGCAGCTAAAGAAATCATTGTCATTCTTCTATGTCACCTACGTCTAGTTTATTATCTCCATTTATTTATCTATCTAATTTTTGCCAACTATCTTCGTGCTTAGTTTATTTATTAAAAAGCATTCTTTCCGACTCTCTCCTCACTGAATTCGGGCACAAACGCAGTTAACAGTTTTATTGCATCAATTTTGTTGTGTCGTGTGTATTAGTATACATTGCGAACTCAGCTGGATGCCTATTGGAATTATAAGTTGCCCTATTTGGTATTTAGATTGCTTGGTTAACGCTGCTATTCTTCTGACACCTTTCTCATTGGCACTCACTTTACTGCACGTTTATATGCCACACCGAACTTGTAAATATATATATTCAGAAGAGGAGCCTTAAGACGCATAAAACAACCGCAATTATTATTATTATAAAAACGCTTGGTATTACGTGACTACCAGCCATTGAATTCTGTAATTAAAGCTCATTTCTAAAGAAAGTATCTATAAATATACGTTCAAATCAATAATTTCTTTTTTTCAACAGTTACCTATGGCAACTTCGTGGAAATTTTGTTTTCTTATTTTTTAGATGTCATGAAGAAACCATCTTTCCCAATTATATCTTATTTTTCCAGTGGCGTCCCTTTTCTGAAACCAGTCACTAAACTGTTTTCCAAGTCCTCGTGTCTGTGTTATTGATACTTCGGTGTGCAAGCCAGCTTTATCACATCATCATTTATATCATAATCCTAATTTCAAATCAATTACGACGTAGCAACTCCCATCTATTTATTGAGGCTGTTTTCACCAATTTTACTTTGCATCAAATTTAAACACAATAGAAAATGTTGACAATATTTTGATATATTTTATTTGTGCAGGTTTTATGCAAATAATGCATGCACTAGTTGTACTGGGTGTCCCGGTAATGTAATCATAACTTTTGATTGGCTGGGACTTCGGCTGGGGTGGGGGACTCATCACATCTGGGGGTCCGTAGTATGGTCTAGTTTGGGAACCACAGCTTCAACAGACAATCCAGAGGAGGAATACTCACAGTCACAACTGAAAATAAGAAGAAATTAAAAACGTTTAATGAGCGTGAACGTCCAGATTCAAAATGATCTAGAGCTTAAATTTCCCAGATTTTCGGAACTCCAAAGTTCCTGATCAAAAGACCAGAGGCAGTGCATGAAATGAAGACCTTCAACAGAATATTTTCTCAGGAGATGAAGTTTTGCGAACCTGTCCTTTCACTGAGGGAGGTGATTATCCCCTTCACGTATGTAAAATTACTTAGCTGTCTTATGATTAGACGGAATATTATTGCTAGAAAATAAGTTTTTAAAAGTTTTATTTGTTAACATTTGCTGCTTTGCAGTAATATAGTGAATATGTATTCTATTTTTCAAGAAGATACATAGACTGACCTGAATTTGGCCTTTATTCAGTTCTCCATTTCTAAATATCATTATGATGAAGCAAAAATATACACAATCTGACATAATTAAGTACATTTATTTTTGTACTCATTATATTCCGCAAGGAAAGGCTGTGACATTTTAAATTGATCTGATAACTAATAACCGATAGGGGTACTTGATGCTTTCCTGGGAATTTATTTCCTGCACTGTGTGATATTTCCCCCACCTCTCTCTCTCTCTCTCTCTCTCTCTCTCTCTCTCTCTCTCTCTCGTATATATTGACACGCTCTCGCGTTTTTTTTACATAATCGCCAACCATGGATTAATCGGAACAATCAGGATTGGGGATTATATTAATTTTTCCTCTCTCTCTCTCTCTCTCTCCTCTTCTCTCTCTCTCTCTCTCCAGCACAGAAATTACCCCAAAAGAAAAACGTTCAAAGGACTGACTGCCGATGACGTCGAAGGAAATAACACTTTCCTTTCTTTGCTGAAGTTCTAGGGATGTTTCATTAATGATACTTAATTCGTAACTTTTCCCTAATATGTGTGTGTGTGTGTGTGTGTGTATGTATGTGTGTGTGTGTGTGTGCATTCCATTAAGGGCACTGTATCCACAGACGAACAATATTTAGACTTCGTCAAAATAAGCTAAACTCCTCCAAGAATACGTTGTCATCCTTAGCTGCAACCTTTTTCGTTCCTTTATGTATCATATTTCTTCTCTTTTTTTCAACTTACTCTCCACCCTCTCCTAACAATTATTGTATGGTGCAACTGGTGTGAGGTTTACCTCCTGTTACACCAATCACACCTTTGAACTCTCACTTCCCCTTTAAGCACTGAATGACTTCATTACAGGTCCAAGCTCTTGTCCTAAATTATATATTCCCTTACAGTCTTGAACTATTCTCCTGTCTCGGTTTCTTAAATCTTTTAATTGTAGCCTTTGATGTCATGAATTACTCAGTCGCCCTTCTATCTTAACCTTGAAGAGATTCTTTGGTTTATTTTGATCTTCCTCTATTTCCTTTGCTTCTCCAGGTTTTGCTTTCATACACCTCACTGCTTCTCCAATTCCATCTTATTCTTCTATCCTCTATGAGTCACGTAATGAGGTCTCTGTGAGTATGAAAGGATCTTTATTCTCTGCCATGAAAGCATGTTTGTCTTCCATTGAACCAGTCAAGGAAATAATCCATTATTTTCATACCCTTTTCTTCAACAGTCTGGTACTAATGGTGGGGTCCTTTTGAAGGCCTGTCATTGATCAAGGTAAAGGGACAGCTCAGATATTCAGTAAATAAATTTAATTTATATTTTCTCTACTCTCGAGTTCTGGGAAATAATCACTTTTTTTAAGCCAAAATGCAATTTCCTGTACAGTGTGTTGATGTCAGGTTTAATACGGCTCAGTTCGCTAGGAGTTTTATCTTGGCTAAAACTAAAATGTAATAATAAAGTTTTGCCTACTACAGGTATGGAATTTCTAATCTCCATATGTAAAGGGGAAGCAATTTAATTCCAGGTCTCTGCTGATGTCTCTTTAATAGAAGGTGTATCGTTTTGATTTTCTATTCAACCATATTTACTTATGTATCATCTTTTCTTATAATTTGTTTCTCTTTTGGCCAATTTTCCCTTTAGAGCCCTCTTGGTTTATTAAAGTAATGTGACTCTGTCCGTAAGGGTTTCAACTCAAGATTTAAAGAAAGAGAGAAGATAACCAACACAGGACTTTAATACAGATATAGAAGTGGCCAATAGTCTACTCTAGGTCTCATATCACCTTTAAACTTTCGCCAGAATTTCGACAAGGGAGCTTTCTCGCCCAAACAGGGCTTCATTCAAATCTATATCTGACTCAACAGTGCCATAATATCTGTAACAAAAAATAAATATAAGACAGATCAGTCAAATGAAGAAGAATTTATCGAGATGTTGGCAGCTCCAAACAGCAGAATTTTTTTTACATTTATAATCAAATTTTATTTGTCTTACTTAATCAGAAGTTACATTTTTATGCCATTCATATATCTAAGTTAATTCCCTGAGGGCGCTGGAATATGACAGTATTGCTTCCTCTTGGTAGGAATTTCCTTGAGGGCTGGTGTTATGAACCACTCATATCCAACTAATTAGAATCTTGAACAATAATAAATATAAATGGCAAATAATTCGACTATAGATAGCCCACCCACTACCCACCACATAAAAAAACCAAAGCCTCAATTTGAAAAAATAACTAAACTTGAGAAAAGAACATGAGAGGGTTTTAACAAAAAAAAATAAAAAGGTTCTCCCTAATTTGGACGGAGAGAGAGAGAGAGAGAGAAGAAGAGAGAGAGAGAGAGAGAGAGAGAGAGAGAGAGAGAGATATTGTAGATGAAAAAGAGAGGTGGGTGGCATTAATTGGATTATCAGGACATATTTTTGTTCCCATATAACAAAAAAAAGTCAAAATCCAGAAATACATAGATGACAGAATGAACTTTTGAAAACATCCTTTCGAAGTCTAACACCCCAAAACATGACAAAAAACTCTCATTAAAAACATTTCACCTGAACTGAAATAAACTAGAAAAAATAAAGGAAAAGTTATCCCTAATTGCTTTCCGGGTAATAAAGGTGATGTATTTTGATGGAAAAAGCAAAGGGGAAAAAGAGTGAGCATTTATAACAGATTGGTGTGAAGGTGGGGGATAAAAAGAGCGTTTGGGTGTAAAGATAGAAAGATCGGTAGTCAAGGAATAGATATTCCAAAATAAAATAAAAAGGAAACTAGATTTAAATGGAATAAAAAATCGGGACGTGAAATCTTGAAGCAGTATTTCTTATACAGATACGAGTAGGTTTTCGACTGCATTGTTGAATATAATAATAATATAATATAATAATATAATAATAATAATAATAATAATAATAACAATTAACATACAGTCCTAGTGTCAATTTACTTCCCCAGGCAAAAAAGCCCCCCAACATGAAATTGAATAGATTATTTTTTTTTTAGATATTCTAAGTAATTTATCAAAATAGAACTAAATAATGTTCATGAATAAAAAAACAAATTACAAAGCCCGCCAACAAGAAAAAAAGGCAAAGTTACAGAAAATAATTTAATAAACAAATACCCCAAGAAAGAAAGGAAAGCTACAGATGTGAATATTATAATTAAAAATTTGATAATAATCGGACCTCTTCTCCTAGTATACAATTATACACAAGAAATAATCTCTCTCTGAAAAATAGAAACGTTTACCCAATGCGCGTGCGCTAGAAGAAGGGGAATGAAATGTCCACTTTTCAGAATAATATTTCTCTCCATACAAATCGAAAAGGATTTCCCGTCTCTAACAAGGTACACAATGGCCCAGCAGGTGGATGGACGCAGTTATTTCCACTTCCCAGGAGCCTGTTACGGGTTTCCTCCAAGATATTTTATTTACACATCGGATCATAATTGTAAATATTCAGCACATTTTGTCATAACTAATTTGTATCCTTATTGACCAAAAGACAAATAAAAAATATACATAAAATAGGTTGCCATATCTATTACTTATATATCATTCATCCGTGTTTATTCTATAGTGCAAATTTTGATGTTTATAAAAAAAAATATTAGCATATTCAATGGCGTGAATTCATATTTAATCTATTTATGAATAATAGCAGAAGAACGTGTTTGTTTAAATTTTATTATTCATTAAATTCCTTAAAGTACATATATGTATGTGTGTGTTCGCGCTTGTGTTTTTGTGTGTCTATTTCCCATTTTACAGGAAGTCTTCAAATAAGCAATGCAGTTGTTTTAACACATCAGACAAACGCACATAGATTAATATGAGCGAATATAGACAGGAATTGTCTCCCATTTTTAATTTAAATTCAAATCACTACGAAAATAGACCACAAAACAACAGAAAAGAGACACTAGGACTCACACTTGCTGAGCCTTTCAAATTAGGAAGTTGTTTGCAAAACATATTCACGCAAATACTAAGTGCTAAGAGACTTTTAGATTGTGGGTTATAAACAGATCAAACTTTATTGTTTGAAGTAGTATATGAATTTAATTAGAATACCAGTTGATGTAAACACATCATGGAAAAGTACATTAACAGAATGTAGGAAAATTTGAAATGGAAAGTAGCAAAAAAGACTGTACAATACATCAATTGCTCTGCTTTAACATCTAAGATTAATTGTTTTGGTTTTATCAAGCTATTCTATCTTTATTTTCCTCTTTCATATCCTTACTCTGAGACACAAATAACGAACTAAACAGTCTCCAAGAAGTAAACGCTTTTTCTCCTAATCGACAAATAGGCTTCAAACTCTCTAACCCTTTGATTAAGATGTACAAATGCAGATGATGCTTGGGAGAAAGCAAAAACAAGCACACAGAGGATTCTTTAGGAGCGAAACAGGACTGAAGAGCCCATTAGACATTTATATCCTTTCATTGCATATCCTTTGAGCCACAAAGGATATCCCCACCAGCTCTTACGAACTTCAAAGATACATTTTGAATTTTATTTTTCTAACCACAGGAAGAACCTAGAACTAAAGGAGTGGAAACACGAGATTCTCTCTCTCTCTCTCTCTCTCTCTCTCTCTCTCTCTGGGTCTCGTAGCTTAATCTTAGCACCTAACTGGGAGACTTGTGTTCGAGTTCTAAGCAGGAACTACAGTTGAAATATGCATCTAGTTGTTAGTCGATTGTTATAAGACACAACTAGGCTGGACTGAGAGAGAGAGAGAGAGAGAGAGAGAGAGAGAGAGAGAGAGAGAGAGAGAGAGAGAGATGACGATATTCAATTTATAACCGACCCTTTGATAGCCAAAGTGCCGGCCTCACATCAAAGGCTTCCGCGTCGGAGTGGGGTATTCCTCTTCATATGGCAGAAGAAGATAACAAGGACATCTGTTTCCTGAGAATGGAATTCCAAAGAATGGTGCCATAAGTGAACTGGAAACCATAGGTATGGGAATGGTTTTGTTTTTCTTAACGACGTAAAGGACACGTTTCCCTCCCTTCTTATCTGTTTTAATTAATTATCCGCAATCTTGAGAGAAATGTCACTAATAATTTCAATTAATAAATTTTTTTTATATGTGAAGAAAATATCAGACTCAGGTAAATAAAAAAAAATATTTATATATACTCACTTACACTTACATACTATAACATATCCATTAGTTGCTTGAAATAATATAAATTCTCTCGCTCTCTCTCTCTCTCTCTCTCCTGGTCACATTCACCAACTATATGAATTATGTTCATCACATTGTCTTCTTAACGTCTCTAACAAATAATATATTTTTTAGGTACACTTTTCACCAGAAGGTTTGGAATAATAAGGGCTTCATTGAGGATATTCTCCTTCTTGTATAAAGTAGAAGTGAATTTGTTACTTGAGATAATAAAGCACTACAATTAAAACACCATAGTTCTTGAGTCCTCAAAACTTACGTAAACAAAAACAAAAAAATTCCCAAGACTCAGAGCTGGGAGGAAAGTGGCTTCTATGGCCTAAGACAAAGAGCTTTTCGTGCATAGAGACTACTTCATTCCACTGTTCATGGACCATGAAGGAGGATGAGAGAGAGAGAGAGAGAGAGAGAGAGAGAGAGAGAGAGCCATTAAAAGGTAGAAAACTTTAGTTTAAGACTAACGAACATGATTATGATAGCTACGTCGGGATAATATAGACTCGTAATTTCGAGGGTTCTTGATTCACCCAACAATTAAGAGACGAAAAAACGTCACTCCGTCCTCACTCGAAATAAACAAATCTAACACCAAGAACATCGGTTAAAACGTAGCTCGTGCAAAGCATAAAAACACTTTGGTGTGACCAGATAAAAATTCATGAGGGAACAACGCTACAGTAAAAGCTTCAAATCATTCTGACTCCCTCGTTGTTACCGGTCGACTTTATTAATACATATTGTCTGGTGGCTTTGATCAAGAGAGTGTTCGTAGCGGATAAGTGTGTCATTTTCTCTGTATTGCTGGAATAATCTAAGCTGCCTCAGTCGTTCCTCAATTGGCTGATTGTTCTTTAATCCTCCTGAAACACTTGCAGTCTTTCTTTATATAATTAGGAAAATATTAACGCATTGAAAGTTGACTATAAAAATCAACTGCAGAAATTACTTAGTTTGTTTAAACACTTGCAAAGTCTTGTTTCATGTAACTATGAAAATATTAAAACAATAAAAGTTTACTAAAAATCAACTGCAGATATGATTTAGTTTGTTTTGAAGAGTCATCGCTTCTATCATCAGTTTCCTCTCGTTCTTAACAAATTTTCAGTTGCTCAAGACCCTACCGATCTTGTGAGTTTGGTAAGATGATTTGGGATGGAACGTACGTCTATAGAAAGAGTCATCAGTAGCCATTGACTGCTTTTCCCAGGTTTTACGTGGTGATGTTCTTTGTCAATGACCATGAACCACGTATGTTCAGTCATAGGTGTTCGATAGTAGTACAACATTTGTATACCAGTACATATTTGCTGTAAAAGAAAGAACGTATACAAGCAATTCTAATGCCGATGAGGTAATCATTCAAACGAACGAATGAAGCGAGGATTTCAAATATCAGCAACATTACAGATACAGCGAGACAGTTCAAGGGATGACATTAAAAAGAACACCTCATTGGTATAACAACGAATTCATCCTATTGCAATCCCAGATAGGAAATCTGCAGAACAATAATCCAGACAGAGTGACATCAGCCCTTGATTCAAGTTTTCAAATCCATCCCAGCAGACTCCAAGGCTCACCGGTGGTCATCATTTGACTTTGACTCGATGCTCTGATATTCGCTCAATATCTTTGATGTCATCGACTTCGGATAGACAGAGAATCAATCCAACTTTCTTTGTAAACAAAGCGAAGATAAATATTGCGCAAATTCCCATTTCCTACAACCACTGCACGATTAGGGGTCATTAACTTTCACTTCTTCCTCTTTGTAGAAGTACGTAAATGAGACAAGTTTCTCTGCAAATTTTCGTTGTCGCTTACATATTATTTTTGTTAAAGGAGAATCAATTTTCACACCTAATAGCAAGAAACATTTAAGGTTAATTGCTTCTTTAGGCTGGAATTCAGAATTGCAAAGGCAATAATGCCCCTGGAGTTTCTCTAGATTTCTGTGCCAGCGTCCAGACCCCTACAAGAACAGAAAGAGAGAGAGAGAGAGAGAGAGAGAGAGAGAGAGAGAGAGAGAGAGAGAGAGTTCCTAAGCATTCTAACGACGGTAAAGAGGAGGTTCATGGCCCATAATTGTGCAGTGATTGTAGGAAATGGTAACTTGGGTAAATAAAGCTTCGAATAAAGTAATTGGCCTTTAGCCCCTTCCCATATGTACAGTTCTTCCTGCCATATCCCAACTAAACTATTTTCTTGTCATTTTTTATTTAATGTATGATGGAAATCTTTGGTGATTGTGTGCGTGTTTGTCTGTCTTTCTGGACTTGTCTCTTTTTCTGTATTAACGACTTTGGCTCTCTAAGATGAAATGCATAAAAATTTGTTGTTGCCTCTCCTGATGTAATTAATTTTTTTAGCTAGTAATACCAACAGTTTAGATAATAATGAATAGAGATGACTATCCTTTTCACTTAAACTATATATCATTTTCGAAATCGAGCATGAGGAACGTATCACAGTTTTTTCAATTTTTTTTTATACATATTAATGTGCATCCAAAATCATTTACTGTTAATGGATTGCATTTTGTCTTCGTATCACTATGTACTGATGTAATGGCCCTAATTTATTATTCATTCAATTTTATTCAAACCTTCCTTTACGTTAAGTATTACTGAAGAGAAAATGAAATAAGAATTTTACAATATATTTTAAAATATATTTCAAAAACTCTCCATAGTCCTCTTTTCCTTTATGATAGTAAGTGGACATTTTTCACTCTGAACTTAACTCTTCCTAATTAGTAAATCTCTCACGAAATGAATAGACACTCCTCCTCCACATATTAATAACTGGTCTAGGTTAAAGAGTGGGTTATGTACACAAAAACGAATGAATAATGGGTCGTCCACCTTAATTGTTCTCTCGAAATGATTCATCAAATATTGACTGACGCTAAATGCACCTTATTATTTTGATTATAATAAGAGATAAACCTCACTTCAGGAATTTATGGTCCAAATCACGTAAGAGTAACTTTAATAATGGAACGCAGTTGAACATTCAGGCTGCAAATTGGAGATAAAATAAAAACATAAAAAAAATATATCCCTTTCATCAAACCAAGAGCAAAAGACGGTACATTTAAACATCAGAATTCGAAGGAAAAGTAAGCGAATACAATACCAGTTATAATCACGATGGATACTGTTGTTAATCCTCTTCTTTTTATTTTATTTCCGTTTCTTTAGGATCAAGAACAAAATCCTTCTCCATTTCCGTTCATCTGTATTAAACGTGGAAGTCTTTTTTTTTTTTCTTTCTTTTTATTTCCATGATTCTAAGTCTACGTTTGTAGAAATCTTTGCTCGTTGACTTTTCATAGAGGTAGATACTGAAAACATCACCAGTAAGATTTCAGTGATTCTGAGCACATTCGAAACCCATTTCTGACGCGAGCATTCTCAAAAAACACAATTTGAAAGGAAGTAACTTAGAAATGCTTTATCGAATAACAAAAATAATGTAGTAGGATTTTTCTGAGTAAATTTCTAAAAGGCAATAAAGTAGGAAACCCATATTTGGACTGTGAGCTTTCCTGAAACCCTAATTGACAGATTTAAAAAAAAAAACATTTTCTTTAATCTAATTTTACATATAAATAGCAATCCGGAAAAGGATTTTACTTCATCACAAGACTTCCATGACTTTCATTCCTTTCTTCATATATTCATGAGATATGAAAATACTTCCATTTAGGAGCCGCGCCATAGTCAGCAGTCGGGCATTTCCCCAGAGATGTCGAATGAGGTCTATTTTATTGCCTTCTGTCTAATTTCCATTTATATTGGAAATGAACTTTGGGTCGTTAATTTGATGATATTCTTCGAAAAACATTACCATTTATGAAGTGCTGCTTGTTTCTTTATTTCCGAAAAATGAAATGAGGCCCTCATTGTATAACGTAAAATACATAACTTAATATATTTTTGGTTTAATTTATTGTTCCTCATCTTCTGCTTAATTTTTTCGCGCAACGATAGTGTTAATACATTAATTACGACACTATCGTGAAATGCAGGAAATAAAATGGACTTGAGTAATTACAAAATCAGATCGCATCTGATTTTGTCACATGAAGGTCAACAGTAGATGCCAAATGGATGAAAGCCACTTAAAAAAAACTGTATTTTGAAGTAAAAACCCATTACTAAATATCTGCCCATTATAATGAATGCAATCTTTCATATGAAGTCTCAGTCTTCAGTAAATTATTAATGCTATTTTCAGCTTAATTACAGCAATAGCTCCAGAAACATCTAGATTGATTTGTCCATGTAAAAATTATGAATCATATGCATTTCAAAAGATATTGCAGTTGCTCGTAAAGTTAAAATTGGCTAGAAATGTAGAAATTTAATTGGCTTTACCCATTTTACAACTTCTGTTTTCTATTGCATAGGAAATCTTCACTAAACAACAGAAAGAAACTTCAAGAAAATTTATTACGAGAAATGCTACAAATTGATACAACTTCATCTTTAATTAAGAGAGATACAACAGTATCTTTTCTATTGCAGGAAAGGAATATAACTTCATCTTTAGAAATATTAATACTTTGAAGGATAACAATAATTTTCTCGGTGTTTAAAAATGACATGTAAAAATACATCTCACAAAATATGCCAAATTTTAAGTAAACTCAAAATTGATTGCAACTCGAGAAAGGTGTTAACACACTAACATTAATACTAAAAATTTCGGCGATAAATCACTCCTTTGCCAAACATATTTCTTGCGTGTGCGTGACAGAGTTTGCATGCCATTATACCAATTAATTAATACGTGTTCCAACCACAGCGTTTTGCTTTCAATGCCGCTAATGAATGGAGCTATACGTGTCATTTGAAGCATACAAGATGCATACGTGTAATAAACTCGAAAGGATTTTAAACCAAGTGCTCTCTCAGTTTCACTCCTTCTTTATTTCATAATCGTGCATGCATGTGATGAATATGATTAAATATACATAGTTCTAAATGTTCTAATACGTTGGTTAATGGGTTTGCGCACGATAAGTCTCTCTCTCTCTCTCTCTCTCTCTCTCGTCTCTCTCTCTCTCTCTACACACACACACATTGTATATATATAAACTATATATATATATATATATATATATATATATATATATATATATATATATATATATATATATATATATAGAGAGAGAGAGAGAGAGAGAGAGAGAGAGAGAGAGAGAGAGGACCTTACATTACAGACCTTACATCTTGTTCGGGTTGCCCCAGGTCCCTCAGTGTGAGGCACCTCTAATGTCTACCAGAGAGTTGCTAGTACATCTTCCGGTATTATTTTGCATCTTCCAGACTTGGATGGTCTGGGATGCAGCTGAGATATTTGTCGAGCTTATTCTTAAACACATCTACGCTCACTCCTGATATATTCCTCAGATGAGCTGGCAACGCATTGAATAGATGCTGCATTATCGATGCTGTGCGTAGTGGATTAATGTCCTGTGTGCTTTCCTTATTTTTCCTGGTATAGTTTTGGGCACTATTAATCTAACTCTGCTTGCTCTTTCTGATATTTTTAGCTCCATGATGTTTTTTGCTATTGCCATCTATCTGTTTCCATGCCTGAATTAATCAATGTAGTGTTCTCTCTCCTTTCTAGACTATAAAAATTTTAAGGATTGTAGTCTTTCCCAGTAGTCAAGGTCCTTAACTTCTTCTATTCTAGCTGTCAAAGAACCTTTGTACACTCTCTATTTGTGCAATATCCTTTTTGATAGTGTGGGGTACCATATCATATTGCAATATTCAAGTGGACTACGAACATATGTTTTATAAAGCATAATCATGTGTTCAGCTTTTCTTGTTTTGAAGTGCCGTAACAACATTCCATTTTTGCTTTACATTTTGCAATAGAATTGCTATTTGATCATTGCATAACATGTTCCTATTCATTATCACACCAAGGTCTTTAACTGCTTCCTTATTGTGATTGTCTCATTATTAGGTCCCCTATATGCATATAGCTTTCCTTCTCTGTCTCCATAATTTATTGATTCAAATTTATCAGAGTTAAATACCATCCTATTTACTCTGCCCAATCATATACTTTGTTAAGGTCTATTTGTAGCGCGTTCCTATCTTCATCGCAAGTATTTCTCTACTTTATTCTTGTGTCATCGGCGAAACTACTCACTACCGAGTCCCTAACATTACTGTCTATGTCTGCAATCATAATAACAAACTATTGCAGCTAACACCGTACCCTTTGGCACACAAGATATTACATTAGCTTCATCCGATTTCTCATCGTTTTGCAATAACTATCTGTTTTTCTGTTGTATAAAAATCTTTTAACATCTTCCTACTTTATCCACGATATTGTGTTTTCTAATTTTCTTCGTTAATATATTATGGTCAACCTTGTCAAAAGCTTTTGCAAAGTCAAGATAAACCACATCTGTTCATTTCCGCTTTCATATTTTTGTATATGTTCTCACGGTGCACTAACAGTTGGGTTTGTGTACTTTTTCCAGGTACGAAAACCATGTTGTCCTATATTAAACAAATTATTTTTCATTAAATGTTTCATAATATTTTTCTTCATTGCCCTTTCATACACTTCATAATATGTGATGTAGACTCACAGGCCTATAATTACTTGCCTCTAGTCTTGATCCGCTTTTGAAAGTAGGGGTAATATATGCCTAATTTCTGACTCATCATAAATCTTGCCTGTATCTACACTTTGTCTTAATATGATTGCAAGTGGCTTTGCGATAGAATGAACTACTTTCTTCAACAAAATAGCAGTTCATTAATAGCCTGCACAATATCAGCTTCATTAATATCTATGTTAGCTAAATATTCACTATTTTTGCCAATTATTTCTGTATCATTATCTTCATTATCAATTCTAGGGGTGAATTCTCTCTTATATCTTTCTGCCAATATAATGCATATTTTCCTTTTTTTCATTCGTTAATAATCCCTTCAATTCTTAGAGGACCTATTTATATTCTTCTTTTATTAACCTTTTTTTGAGTACGAGTATAATAGTTTGGTGCTTTGCTTGATATTTACTAAGGTTAGGTTTTTCTTCCAAGTCCTGTTTTTCATTTTCTTTTGATTGTATAATCTTTTGTTCTGCATTTTCTATCTTACGTTTTAGTTCTATAACTTTCCATGCATTTTTTTCTTTTGTAAGACCTTTTTTCCACTAGTATCTCCGTATTTACTCCTATGTCATCACTTACGAAAATGTTATCCCAATCTTTGTTTAATTCTTCATTTATTTCTGACCATTTTATATTTTTACTGTAGAAGTTGTATTTTCCATATCCTTCCCACTTTTTCATTCTTGCTTATCTCTGGTTTTCACTTCCTTTGGAATGGGACGTTTTTTAATTCTATGACATTATGGTCTGAAATACGTGTATTATAAACTATTATTTCTTAAAGTCTCCAGATAGGAGAATAGTCCAGTCCTTGTGATTTCTACATATATCATCCAATTTTTTCTATTATTATGTCAAACCCTTTAGTATTAGGAGGTCTTTATATTACTTTGTTCATTAATTTTTCAGATTCAAATTCTACCGCAATTAGTTCACATTCTGAGGTACTATATTTCTCATATATTTTTCCTTGTTTTTTGTCTTCCCATATATTGCGGTTCCCCCTTGATTCCTTTTTTTTCTATCTGATCTATAAGTTTGGAACCCTTTTATTTGATCATCATTCCCAGTCTCTTGGGAATACCAGGTTTCACTTATATTCATTATATCTATTTTCTTTTCAATTAGGGTTAGTTCTTCTAAGTACTCTATTTTTCTTTTTGAGTTACTCGTAACTAAACCCTGCGCGTTCATCACTATGATGGTTTGCGTGTTTTCTCCTTCATTTAATATGGGTAATAATAAGGATTTTCCCATGTCTCTTTCCTGTTCTGGTATGTTGTTCTTTTCTTCATTTCCAGAAATTCTGACATTAAAAAATCCAACTTTTCCATAATATTTGATCTTCCTTCAGCATAATTATTCATTTTGTATCTGAATCTGCAATTTTCTCCGTATCTGCAATATCCTCTTGCATCATAAATACAGTTCTTATCTCTTGAGTTGTATTTTGGAGCTGAAGGTTGGAGATATTTTGGGGACACACCATATCTCGTTGATGGCTTGGTTTTTTCTTTCACCTGATATTTTTTGTTTCTCTCTTTATTTGTTTCTTTCTTATTTTGGATTTTATTATTTGATTGATTATTTATTTGATTTTGATTCATGGCTACAGGGTGCATATATCTACATTTTTTGTCGAACTTACATCCTTTTCCTTCTTTTAGGTTTTTCCATATTTTAGGATGTAGATATCTGCAATCATCCTCATAGCTGTCTAGGTATGCACATTTACCTTATATTTCATAGTTGTGACATACATTAGGATGTTTGTAGTAACATCTTTCTCCGAATTTGCAATTGCCTCTTTTCAAAAGGTTGCAGACTTTGTCTTTCTTGTCTATTTTTTCCTCTTTCCCATCAAATCTTGGTAGAGCCTCTTTGGGATTTTCTTTTGTGTTGTCATGTCGTAATTTATTTCTTCGTATGTATGCTGCTTGATTGCCTCATATGTAGTATCAATGAGTATCTCTGCATCCATACTTTTATCTTGTTCTTTGTTTTCCTTATTTGTTTCTGTCATTTCAGTTTTGTTTACTTCTCTTCCGTTTTTCCTCTTTCTTCTTCTTCTCTTCCTCTTCTCCTCAACTATTTGTACATTCAGTCTTGATTTAATAACATTGTCTATCCATGATAGACATGTTGAGCAAAATATTCTGGTATCTTTTCTCATATCTTGCACTACCTCAGCACATTGTTGATGGGTCGGAATGTTGCATGCAGCACATTTTCTGATCAGGTTTTGTGGATTAACTATGCTATACAAACCTTCACAGTTTGCCATGCTTTTGGCGTTCTTTTCCTATTGCATCAATTAGGATATTTACAAAATGTTCACCTTATTCATCTTCTTTGTCGGAATATGTTGATTTAGTATATTTTCTGTATGAGTCTCTTCACCCCTTGGATTTTATTTGGAACTTCTTCAATTATTTTCAAGATGTTTTTAGTTGATTTGTTCCAGTTTGAAGGTTCATACCTTCTTAACTAATATCTATGAATGCTTTTGTATCTTTTTGGTTAGGGCTGTTGTTGATCTCATAGATGAGAAATGCCAGCTCCCTTCCTGCTACCTCATCGTATTGCGAATCTGCTAAACACGATAAATTTCGCCGCCTTTCTTACCACAGTTGCAATTTACTGCCATCTTGATCCGATTACAGTATTTCACTTGTATAACTTACTTAGGACGCTTTATCCTACTATTTTCACACTAGTCTTATCACGACAGTTCACGAACATTCTAGATACTTTCAAATTCTAGGCGTATGTTAAACGCGTGATATCTGTTGATTAATCGGACTGTGCGAGAGAGAGAGAGAGAGAGAGAGAGAGAGAGAGAGAGAGAGAGAGAGAGAGAGAGAGAGGAGAGGGCGAAACAACTAAAGATTCTGACCTATATATACGAAAGAGAGTAAAAACAAGTAATTTAGCCAGCCAATGTCACTGATAAGACAAATATGGACCCATTTGCTAGGCTTGTATAAACAGCAGGATATGAATTCACTGTTCCCGAAGCCTATAAAATTCAATTTCCTTCATGGCATCGCATTTTGTATAAAGGCCTGAACGCAGCTAAAGAAATCATTGTCATTCTTCTATGTCACCTACGTCTAGTTTATTATCTCCATTTATTTATCTATCTAATTTTTGCCAACTATCTTCGTGCTTAGTTTATTTATTAAAAAGCATTCTTTCCGACTCTCTCCTCACTGAATTCGGGCACAAACGCAGTTAACAGTTTTATTGCATCAATTTTGTTGTGTCGTGTGTATTAGTATACATTGCGAACTCAGCTGGATGCCTATTGGAATTATAAGTTGCCATATTGGTATTTAGATTGCTTGGTTAACGCTGCTATTCTTCTGACACCTTTCTCTATTGGCACTCACTTTACTGCACGTTTATGTGCCACACCGAACTTGTAAATATATATATTCAGAAGAGGAGCCTTAAGACGCATAAAACAACCGCAATTATTATTATTATAAAAACGCTTGGTGATTACGTGACTACCAGCCATTGAATTCTGTAATTAAAGCTCAATTTCTAAAGAAAGTATCTATAAATATACGTTCAAATCAAATAATTTTTTTCAACAGTTACCTATGGCAACTTCGTGGAAATTTTTTTTTCTTATTTTTTAGATGTCATGAAGAAACCATCTTTCCCAATTATATCTTATTTTTCCAGTGGCGTCCCTTTTCTGAAACCAGTCACTAAACTGTTTTCCAAGTCCTCGTGTCTGTGTTATTGATACTTCGGTGTGCAAGCCAGCTTTATCACATCATCATTTATATCATAATCCTAATTTCAAATCAATTACGACGTAGCAACTCCCATCTATTTATTGAGGCTGTTTTCACCAATTTTACTTTGCATCAAATTTAACACAATAGAAAATGTTGACAATATTTTATATATTTATTTGTGCAGGTTTATGCAAATAATGCATGCACTACGTAGTACTGGGTGTCCCGGTAAGGTAATCATAACTTTTGATTGGCTGGGGACTTCGGCTGGGGGGACTCATCACATCTGGGGGTCCGTAGTATGGTCTAGTTTGGGAACCACAGCTTCAACAGACAATCCAGAGGAGGAATACTCACAGTCACAACTGAAAATAAGAAGAAATTAAAAACGTTTAATGAGCGTGAACGTCCAGATTCAAAATGATCTAGAGCTTAAATTTCCCAGATTTTCGGAACTTCAAAGTTCCCTGATCAAAAGACCAGAGGCAGTGCATGAAATTAAGACCTTCAACAGAATATTTCTCAGGAGATGAAGTTTTGCGAACCTGTCCTTTCACTGAGGGAGGTGATTATCCCCTTCACGTATGTAAATTACTTCAGCTGTCTTATGATTAGACGAATATTATTGCTTGAAAATAAGTTTTTAAAATGTTTATTTGTTAACATTTGCTGCTTTGCAGTAATATAGGTGAATATGTATATTTATTCAAGAAAGATATCATAGACTGACCTGAATTTGGCCTTTTATTCAGTTCTCCATTTCTAAATATCAATTATGATGAAGCAAAAATATCCACACAATCTGATCATTTAATGTAAGTACATTTATTTTTGTACTCATTATATTCCGCAAGGAAAGGCTGTGACATTTTAAATTGATCTGATAACTAATAACCGATAGGGGTACTTGATGCTTTCCTGGGAATTTATTTCCTGCACTGTGTGATATTTCCCCCCCCTCTCTCTCTCTCTCTCTCTCTCTCTCTCTCTCTCTCTCTCTCTCGTATATATTGACACGCTCTCGCGTTTTTTTTACATAATCGCCAACCATGGATTAATCGGAACAATCAGGATTGGGGATTATATTTAATTTTCCCTCTCGCTCTCTCTCTCTCTCTCTCTCTCTCTCTCTCTCTCTCTCCAGCACAGAAATTACCCCAAAAGAAAAACGTTCAAATGACTGACTGCCGATGACGTCGAAGGAAATAACACTTTCCTTTCTTTGCTGAAGTTCTAGGGATGTTTCATTAATGATACTTAATTCGTAACTTTTCCCTAATATGTGTGTGTGTGTGTGTGTGTGTATGTGTGTGTGTGTGTGTGTGTGCATTCCATTAAGGGCACTGTATCCACAGACGAACAATATTTAGACTTTGTCAAATAAGCTAAACTCCTCCAAGAATACGTTGTCATCCTTAGCTGCAACCTTTTTCGTTCCTTTAAATGTATCATATTCTCTTTTTTTCAACTTACTCTCCACCCTCTCCTAACAATTATTGTATGGTGCAACTGGTGTGAGGTTTACCTCCTGTTACACCAATCACCTTTGAACTCTCACTTCCCCTTTAAGCACTGAATGACTTCATTACAGGTCCAAGCTCTTGTCCTAAATTATATATTCCCTTACAGTCTTGAACTATTCTCCTGTCTCGGTTTCTTAAATCTTTTAATTGTAGCCTTTGATGTCATGAATTACTCAGTCGCCCTTCTATCTTAACCTTGAAGAGATTCTTGTTATTTTGATCTTCCTCTATTTCCTTTGCTTCTCCAGGTTTTGCTTTCATACACCTCACTGCTTCTCCAATTCCATCTTATTCTTCTATCCTCTATGAGTCACGTAATGAGGTCTCTGTGAGTATGAAAGGATCTTTATTCTCTGCCATGAAAGCATGTTTGTCTTCCATTGAACCAGTCAAGGAAATAATCCATTAGTTTCTTCAACAGTCTGGTACTAATGGTGGGGTCCTTTTGAAGGCCTGCCATTGATCAAGGTAAAGGGACAGCTCAGATATTCAGTAAATATTTAATTTATATTTTCTCTCTCGAGTTCTGGAAATAATACTTTTTTTAAGCCAAAATGCAATTTCCTGTACAGTGTGTTGTATGTCAGGTTTAATACGGCTCAGTTCGCTAGGAGTTTTATCTTGGCTAAAACTAAAATGTATAATAGTTTGCCTACTACAGGTATGGAATTTCTAATCTCCATATGTTAAGGGGAAGCAGTTTCATTCCTGGTCTCTGCTGCTGTCTCCTTAATAGGAGGTGTATCGTTTTGATTTTCTATTCAACCATATTTACTTATGTATCACCTTTTCCTATAATTTGTTTCTCTGTTGGCCAATTTCCCTTTAGAGCCCTCTTGGGTTTATTAAAGTAATGTTGACTCTGTCCGTAAGGGTTTCAACTCAAGATTTAAAGAAAGAGAGAAAGATAACCAACACACGGACTTTAATACAGATATAGAAGTGTCCAATAGTCTACTCTAGGTCTCATATCACCTTTAAACTTTCGCCAAAATTTCGACAAGGGAGCTTTCTCGCCCAAACAGGGCTTCATTCAAATCTATGTCTGACTCAACATAGTGCCATAATATCTGTAACAAAAAATAAATATAAGACAGATCAGTCAAATGAAGAAGAATTTATCGAGATGTTGGCAGCTCAAACAGCAGAAAGAATTTTTTTTTACATTTATAATCAAATTTTATTTGTCTTACTTAATCAGAAGTTACATTTTTATGCCATTCATATATCTAAGTTAATTCCCTGAGGGCGCTGGAATATGACAGTATTGCTTCCTCTTGGTAGGAATTTCCTTGAGGGCTGGTGTCTGTTATGAACCACTCATTATCCAACTAATTAGAATCTTGAACAATAATAAATATAAATGGCAAATAATTCGACTATAGATAGCCCACCCACTACCCACCACATAAAAAAACCAAAGCCTCAATTTGAAAAAATAACTAAACTTGAGAAAAGAACATGAGAGGGTTTTAAAATAAAAATAGGTTCTCCCTAATTTGGAACGGACGAGAGAGAGAGAGAGAGAGAGAGAGAGGAGATGAGAGAGAGAGAGAGAGAGAGAGTGAGAGAGAGAGAGAGAGAGATATTGTAGAGAGAGAGTGGTGGCATTAATTGGATTATCAGGACATATTTTTGTTCCCATATAACAAAAAAAAGTCAAAATCCAGAAATACATAGATGACAGAATGAACTTTTGAAAACATCCTTTCGAAGTCTAACACCCCAAAACATGACAAAAATCTCTCATTAAAAACATTTCACCTGAACTGAAATAAACTAGAAAAAATAAAGGAAAAGTTATTCCCTAATTGCTTTCCGGGTAATAAAGGTTTATGTATTTTGATGGAAAAAGCAAAGGGGGAAAAAGAGTGAGCATTTATAACAGATTGGTGTGAAGGTGGGGGAATAAAAGAGCGTTTGGGTGTAAAGATAGAAAGATCGGTAGTCAAGGAATAGATATTCCAAAATAAAATAAAAAGGAAACTAGATTTAAATGGAATAAAAAATCGGGACGTGAAATCTTGAAGCAGGTATTTCTATACAAGATACGATGTAGGTTTTCGACTGCATTGTTGTATAATAATAATAATAATAATAATAATAATAATAATAATAATAATAATAATAACATACAGTCCTAGTGTCAATTTACTTCCCCAGGCCAACAAAGAAATTAAATGATTATAGATTTTTTTTATTCTATAAGTAATTTATCAAAATAGAACTAAATAATGTTCATGAATAAAAAAACAAATTACAAAGCCCGCCAACAAGAAAAAAAGGCAAAGTTACAGAAAATAATTTAATAAACAAATACCCCAAGAAAGAAAGGAAAGCTACAGATGTGATTATAATTAAAAATTTGATATAATCGGACCTCCTTCTCCTAGTATACAATTATACACAAGAAATAATCTCTCTCTGAAAAATAGAAACGTTTACCCAATGCGCGTGCGCTAGAAGAAGGGGAATGAAATGTCCACTTTTCAGAATAATATTTCTCTCCATACAAATCGAAAAGGATTTCCCGTCTCTAACAAGGTACACAATGGCCCAGCAGGTGGATGGACGCAGTTATTTCCACTTCCCAGGAGCCTGTTACGGGTTTCCTCCAAGATATTTTATTTACACATCGGATCATAATTGTAAATATTCAGCACATTTTGTCATAAACTAATTTTGTATCCTTATTGACCAAAAGACAAATAAAAAATATACATAAAATAGGTTGCCATATCTATTACTTATATATCATTCATCCGTGTTTATTCTATAGTGCAATTTTGATGTTTATAAAAAAAATATTAGCATATTCAATGGCGTGAATTCATATTTAATCTATTTATGAATAATAGCAGAAGAACGTGTTTGTTTAAATTTTATTATTCATTAAATTCCTTAAAGTACATATATGTATGTGTGTGTCGCGCTTGTGTTTTTGTGTGTCTATTTCCCATTTTACAGGAAGTCTTCAATAAGCAATGCAGTTGTTTTAACACATCAGACAAACGCACATAGATTAATATGAGCGATATAGACAGGAATTGTCTCCCATTTTTAATTTAAATTCAAATCACTACGAAAATAGACCACAAAACAACAGAAAAGAGACACTAGGACTCACACTTGCTGAGCCTTTCAAATTAGGAAGTTGTTTGCAAAACATATTCACGCAAATACTAAGTGCTAAGAGACTTTTAGATTTGTGGGTTATAAACAGATCAAACTTTATTGTTGAAGTAGTATATGAATTTAATTAGAATACCAGTTGATGTAAACACATCATGGAAAAGTACATTAACAGAATGTAGGAAAATTTGAAATGGAAAGTAGCAAAAAAGACTGTACAATACATCAATTGCTCTGCTTTTAACATCTAAGATTAATTGTTTTGGTTTTATCAAGCTATTCTATCTTTATTTTCCTCTTTCATATCCTTACTCTGAGACACAAATAACGAACTAAACAGTCTCCAAGAAGTAAACGCTTTTTCTCCTAATCGACAAATAGGCTTCAAACTCTCTAACCCTTTGATTAAGATGTACAAATGCAGATGATGCTTTGGGAGAAAGCAAAAACAAGCACACAGAGGATTCTTTAGGAGCGAACAGGACTGAAGAGCCCATTAGACATTTATATCCTTTTCATTTGCATATCCTTTGAGCCACAAAGGATATCCCCACCAGCTCTTACGAACTTCAAAGATACATTTTGAATTTTATTTTTCTAACCACAGGAAGAACCTAGAACTAAAGGAGTGGAAACACGA
>NC_087200.1:215007280-215039780 GCF_015104395.2 Macrobrachium nipponense
TTTCCCAAGGAATCAACGCGAGGAGAGCGGGTCACCCATCCAAACTACTGACCAGCCCAATGTTGCTTAACTTGGACTTACGTCCATTGACGACTAACCCACTCCTCCACGGCGCCCTAAGCAAGAAACATCAACTACCTTGCAGTAATAAGTGGTACGAGCACCAACCTGAGGGAGTGATAGAAAACGATCACGCAAAGATCCTCTGGGACTATGGTGTCAGGACGGATAGGGTGATACGTGCAAAAAACAGACCCAAGACGTGATGTTGATTGACAAAGTCAAGAAGAAAGTATACTCATTGATTGTCGCAATACCATGGGACACCAGGTTGAAGAGAAAGAGAGGGAAAAAAGTGGATAAGTATCGACGATCTGAAAATAGAAATAAGAAGGATATGGATATGCCAGTGGAAATCGTACCCATATCATAGGAGCACTAGCACGATCCCAAGATCCCTGAAAAAGGAATCTAGAAAAATTAGAGGCTGAAGTAGCTCCGGGCCTCATGCAAAGAGGGTGATCTAGAAACGGCACAAATAGTAAGAAAAGTGATGGACTCCTAAGGAGGCAGGATGCAATCCGGAACCCCACACTATAAATACCACCCAGTCGAATTGGAGGACTGTGATAGAGCAAAAAAAAAAAAAAAAAAATAATAATAATATAATAATAATAATAATACTAAACATCACATTCCTAGTGACCAATACACATTTGTATTTACAATATGCCTAAATAAATAAAATATTTTAGAGAAGAAATAATAATATGTACTAAAATAAGAGAATATCCCCTCTCTCTCTCTCTCTCTCTCTCCTCTCTCTCTCTCTCTCGCTCTCATCTCCTCTCCCCAGCTGTTCAACGTGAAGTGTCTGGGAGCATAGCTAATGGCAGAGTGGTGTCATTAGGCTTCTAACCCAATTTCCTTCTAAGCAAACAAGTATCAGCGGCCCCCGTAGACCATAGTAGTATTTAGCGAACGAAAACTTAGAAAACACAATATCGTGGATAAAGTAGGAAGATGGTTAAAAGAATTTTTACACAACAGAAAACAGATAGTTTATTGCAAACGACGAGGAAAATCGGATGAAGCCAAGGTAATATCCGGTGGTGGGCCGCAAGGTACGGTGTTAGCTGCAATACTGTTTGTTATTATGATTGAAGACATAGACAATAATGTTAAGGATTCGGTAGCGAGTAGTTTCGCAGATGACACAAGAATAAGTAGAGAAATTACTTGTGATGAAGATAGGAAACGCTCTACAAAGAGACCTTAACAAAGTATATGATTGGGCAGAGGTAAATAGGATGGTATTTAACTCTGATAAATTTGAATCAATAAATTATGGAGACAGAGAAAGAAAGCTATATGCATATAAGGGACCTAATAATGAGACAATCACAAATAAGGAAGCAGTTAAAGACCTTGGTGTGATGATGAATAGGAACATGTTTATGCAATGATCAAATAGCAACTCTGTTGGCAAAATGTAAAGCAAAAAGTGGAATGTTGTTACGGCACTTCAAAACAAGAAAAGCTGAACACATGATTATGCTTTATAAAACATATGTTCGTAGTCCACTTGAATATTACAATATGATATGGTACCCACACTATCAAAAGGATATGCACAAATAGAGAGTGTAAAAAGGTCCTTTACAGCTAGAATAGAAGAAGTTAAAGACCTTGATACTGGGAAAGACTACAATTCTTAAAATTATATAGTCTAGAAAGGAGAAGAGAACGCTACATGATAATTCAGGCATGGAAACAGATAGAAGGAATAGCAGAAAATATCATGGAACTAAAAATATCAGAAAGAGCAAGCAGAGGTAGATTAATAGTGCCCAAAACTATACCAGGAAAAATAAGGAAAGCACACAGGACATTAATCCACTACGCACCAGCATCGATAATGCAGCGTCTATTCAATGCGTTGCCAGCTCATCTGAGGAATATAGCAGGCAGGTGAGCGTAGATGTGTTTTTAAGAATAAGCTCGACAAAATATCTAAACTGCCATCCCAGACCATCCAAGATTGGAAGATGCAAAATATACCGGAAGATGTACTAGCAACTCTCTGGTAGACATTAGAGGTGCCTCACACTGAGGGACCTGGGGCAACCCGAACAAGATGTAAGGTAAGGTAAGGTAAGGTCTCTCTCTCTCTCTCTCTCTCAGGTCTCTAGAACGTTTAACGGAGGGCTGGAGGAGACAGAGAGAGAGAGAGAGAGAGAGAGAGAGAGAGATGTGGGGGTGGGGGTTGGTTGGGAATGGGGAACACTCGAAAGAACGAAATCAAAGGTGTAATTCAGCAGGCAAAGAAAAAACTTAAACTTTTAGCAATTGCGTGTGAGAGAGAGAGAGAGAGAGAGAGAGAGAGAGAGAGAGAGAGAGAGAGACTAGGGTAGACATGGAGAAAGAATAACCGACTATGCAATCTTAGAAGAGTGCTTCAGTACACGAAAAGTGGACTATATAATTAACAATATTTAAATAAGGGTACTTTACACATTGTACATAACTATGCTATTAGCAGATCGGAGAAACTTCTATATAAATCACTTTTCGACACATATTGAAGGACGAAACTAATATTAAGTGAGTTTTGGTATATACTATGATAGTGTACATAGTACAGATTTGTGAATACATTATGGAAAGCATAGACATGTAGGAACAATTGTAGATATAGATTAATAGTACCAAGATTGTGAAGATAGAAAAAAATTAATAACGACACCGAATTACTCAAACAAAGGTCGCCAAAAATGAAGAGATACGACATTTAAGAGGAAACCAAATTTTGGTGATTCAGAATCACAAGGATACTATTAATAGTTACTGCCTAACTAGTACTAGTGTCTCTGGCTCAACAAAATGAACGATGTAGGCCTTACAAAAATAAACAAGGACAATCAATATGATCTGATGTTAAAGGTAATGGTTGTGCTAGTGAATTTTAAGAGTAATGTTATTCTACTTGAAGAAAATAAAACTAAGAGAATATAAACTCAGAGAATAATAGTAATAATTACAATGCATGATTTCAGGGTATGAATAAAAGTGGATCTGAAATTGAAATATCGTTAGGAATAAGTCTTCATCTGAATATGTTGAATAAGAAACTATGAATTTTTTTTTTATTTATCATTTAACGTTACAAAATACGTAACCAATCGTTGTATGTTGTATGAAGATCAACTTCTTACCATTTTGTATTTCTATTGTATATTTCTTTTCCCTGTGTGTCGTAAATATTAATATATTTTTTTTATGAATAATCCTTAGAATATTTGTAACACGTGTAAGGAGGACTCATTGAACGCAAATATAGCAATAACATCCACTGGCTATTCCCATCAGTAAACGCTCTGTTACTCAAGCAAACAAACAAGCAGACATCCGTAAAGAGAGCAGAGTCTCAAATGAACTGCAATTTTTATCTGTAAAGGCATAACACCATCCCATAGTTTGCATATCAAACGAACTCCAGCATCTTGGGAACAGATTCCGTGGGATATGCATACAAACACGAGAGTTGCACTTGAAATATCTTGGGAGATATTTTTATGTTGCAACGAAACTGAATGGTTTTGGTTCTTAAGTTGAAGAGGGCGGTAAGGGTTAAAAGGAAGAGTATTGACGTAATGTGTGTATGTATATATATATATATATATATATATATATAATATATATATATATATATATATATAAATATATATATATTATAATATGTATATATTAGATAGTTTTTAGCTAATATATATATATATTATATATATATATATATAATATATATATATATATATATATATATAATATATATAGATATATATATATATATTATATCTATTATATATATATATATCATATATATATAATACTATATATATATATATATATATATACTATATTATATATATATATATATATATATATATATATATATATATATAGATATATATATTATATATATATATATATATATATATATATATATATATATATTATATTAGATATATATATTATATATCTATTATTATATAGA
Source organism: Macrobrachium nipponense (assembly GCF_015104395.2). Taxonomy (NCBI): domain Eukaryota; kingdom Metazoa; phylum Arthropoda; class Malacostraca; order Decapoda; family Palaemonidae; genus Macrobrachium; species Macrobrachium nipponense. Next base: position 215,011,335 of record NC_087200.1, read on the forward strand.
TATACATATATATATATATTTTTTATTTTTTATATTAATATATATTATAGATATATATATAATTATTATATAATATATATATATATATATATATATATATATATATAATATTAGGATATGATATATATAATGTAATATATTGATGGACTAAGTTACTCAAGCAGTCTAACATTCGGAAACAAATACAAAATCTACCCGACATACCGAATCGAAAAATATAAAAAAAATAAGTGGCTCTAAAATTCTATCTTCTACATGACCTGAGACGGAACGATGATTATTCCTTCGAAATCACTCAAGGAGAAGAGCGTCAAGGAAAGAAGAATTCCTATTTCTTTTGGAACTCCAACTTTTATAAAAAAAAAAAAAAAATATGAACCATTCTGGGACTTTGAAATAGGGACCAGCCTCCTTTGCTATGCAAATCATTCGTCTGAAATGGGACGGTTTTCGAGTTCAGCATTGCAACAAAAATTGATGGTTCCTGGTGGTACCTGGCTTGTTACTAACGATATCTATTATTATTATTATTATTATTATTATTATTATTATTATTATTATTATTATCAGATGATGATCCCTATTCCTATGGAACAAGCCCACCACAAGGACCAAAAGAATACGGTGTCCATTAGAAAGCGGTAACTGGAGGTAACGGCAAATATCAAAATATGAGATCAAAATTAGTAAAAAGAATTTGATTATGGGTAGATCACAGTTCAGTTGACCGGACCGTTGTAAAACCATTTTATTTTGCCCGGTCCGTAATAACCCTCCGCCAAGGTAAGTAGTTCTCGCAGATGACCCGCAGCCGACCAACCCAGACCCCAGCCGACCAAACCCGAACCACCACCCACCGGACCGAACCCGAACATGCATCAACATGAAAGCCACAACAAACGGCAGCCATCCTGTTGGTATTAGTCCGCCGATTCTCTTTCGATATTTTTAAATCTTGCCCAACTAATCTTTAGGACCTCCAATTTAATTTACAGTATTCTATATTTTCACCCATGCCCAACTGAACTGTAAGAGCTCCAATTTTTTCCCTTCGTTATTCTATTTTTTTTCCCATGCTTGCCCAACTAATTTGCAGGAGTTCCATTTGTTTTTCATTATTCGATATTTTGACTCTTGCCAACGATAGTTTTACCCGTGCCAACATAATCTGTAGGAGATACATTTTTTTCCCCATTATTCGATATTTTTTTCCTTGCCCAACTCATCTGTATGACCTACATTTTTTTACATTCTTCGATACATATTTTCCAGGTACTAGTTATCCGCTAGGATAACTAGTACCTGGAACGGACCTTGCCCGACCTTCCTCGACCCTTCAGTCTGTTCCTGCTTCTCAGCCAGTTCAGTGCTTCGTCATAACTACCATGTCTTCTTCTGCCGAGAATTTGTCGTGTTCCGCACACGTGGCGTTCGCTGCCGCCGTTCCCGTCACGCTGGAAGACATATACATTTTGTGTCAAGACGAACGATCCCTAGTTAGTTATTTAATGAAAACAAAATTCCCCTTGTTTTTCAGTCATCTCGGAAAACAACCGTCCCGCCAGGAAATGAAAAAAAAACAAAAAAAAAGCTCTACCCAGAAGATTTGAACGACTCGGATTTCTCTTATTAAGTTCTATATTTCTGGACGACTAGCAACATCTCCAAGGTAAAGGTTATCAATGTAAATGCACGGTTTATTTTAATTATTTTGCCAAAATTAAGCACGCCATTGTTATTTCCGCTTTGCTGAAGTCAGGCACGCTCAACATATCCGAACATTCACGTTCGCTAAAAGTCCACGTGTTCGAACGCAGTCCATGTGTTCGAGCAAACAACGTGGCCTTGACTTTAACCAATGTATTCTCGGAAATATTCATTTTGTTTAGTTATCAGTAAGGATATACGGGTGCCAGCCATATTTATGGACAAGTTATATTGGTTAGATATTTATAATTGTTAACTTACTACACAGGGGGGTCGGGGGGGCGAAGCCCCCCGGCCAGGTAAGGACATGCAGACTTAGTTTGGTTAGGTCGGTTCCTTTGGTTAGGTAGCAATCACTGTTAATATACTATATGGGGGGGTCCAGGGGGGCGAAGCCCCCGGCCAGGTAAGGACGTTGGAGACTAACTATGGTTAGATTTGGTTCCTTTGGTTAGGTAGCAATCACTTAATATACTATACTGGGGGGTCAGGGGGGCGAAGCCCCCCGGCCAGGTAAGGGCACGCGGCCTAAGTTTTGGTTAGGTTGGTTCGTTTGGTTACGATCACCGGAGCTCCTTACAGTTTAGTTGGAAACAGGAGCCTCCTACGTTTAGTTGGAACAGGAGCTCCTACAGTTTAGTTGGAACAAGGAGCTCCCTACAGTTTAGTTGGAAAGGAGCTCATACAGTTTAGTTGGCCACTGGTTTTTTTTGCTAGGGTTTCGTGGTTTTTAGTGTTCATTGCCGTCGTTTGGTTAGCCTAACACAACGGGGGACGGGACCTCCTACATTTTTGTTGGTACGTGAGCTCCTACAGTTTACTTGGCAACGGGTTTCGTCTGCTAGGGTTTTGTTGTTTTTCGTGTTCATTGTCGTCATCTGGGTTTCCCCCACCCAAAAACCCCCCCCTTTTTTTCCAATGGCTCTCCCCCCCTTACCGTTTTCATTTACTCGCATGTACTCCCTCACCCAAAAACCCCGGTTCCCAAAAGGGTCCCCCATTATCGTTTTTATAGGTTTCGGTGTTTTTAAACCGGGCGCCAAAACAAAGCGTCCGCCATCTTGTTTGTATTGCTCCGCCGATTCCATAGCAGACGAAACCCGTGGTCAACTGAACTGTAAGCGCTCCTTGATTATTAAAGGACAAAAAATGCGTCAAGATAGTCATGCATTGCATCTTCGCTTGAACTTCTGAAGTTAGATGAGGAGATCCTCAATTTACAGTTTTCATTGTTCAGTATTTCCTACATTTGTGAATGTCAAAAGGCTGCTCATTTCCTCCGAATAATTTTTGTATATTGCTCTGCATAGAGAGAATTTCCTTCGTGTCTACCTAATTAATCAGGACTGATTTGTGAACGATTTATGAAAAATGTACAGTTCACAGATTAATCTAGTGATCACCCACAGAGGACATCTAAATAGTCCTTAAACATGTCACTGTTTCCTTATCTTATCTCTTATATCTTCTGATATCTCTCATAATCTCTCCACGACGAGGTGGCCGAGTGGTTAAGGCGTTAGACTGCTAATCCAATAGGGTCTCCCTGCGCGGGTTCGAATCCCATCCTCGTCGGAGAACACATTTTCTGAATGCATATCGTTCGATCCCCAAATCAGTGCTCAGATAAGACGATGTGTTTGGCATCTCTAGAATCTGTTGACTTGAGAAGTGAATTAAGAAGTAATTAAGTAACTGTTTGTTACTCGACTGTTGTGGGCTGTAGTTCGGTCAGGAAGAGAGAAACAGAGAGTCTATGAATAGACGTGAGTCATTAGGATATCGTCAAAATGTATAATTTATACAATCGCCAACAATCCTAATTCCTCAGTGAAAGACATCGCTTTCTCTCTCTCACTCTCTCTCTCATTTGCTTGTCAATTGGCTCTGATATAGCAAGCATATTAGATGAAATCTATCCATTTCTTTCTCCAAAGGTTCCGATATATAGTAAGTTTATTCAATTGATTCTATTCATGAGAGATTCTCTCTCTCCCTTTCTCTTGTTTTCCTAAAGGCTCCGATATATATCATAAGTATATTAAATGAATTGTACTCTGTCTGTCTTTCTGTCTGTCTGTCTGTCGTCTGTCTGTCTCCAAAATAACCGCGGAACTAACCTTACCCAACCATGAACAAAGAAAATATCTGACTGTAATATTACGCAACTTAGTAATGTTACGCAACTTCCAGGATGTAGTAGAAAATTCTATGAATATGGAATAAGCTAGATTTTTCCATCCTCGAGATAGAATCAAGCTTACAACAGCCATAAAGAAGCTGGAAGGAGCTGCTCACCCCTCACCTGTAACTTCATATTCCAGACGATGGTAATTTATAGAAGGGCTACTGGATAGAACTGGGAATTATTTTGTACGTGATATTTCGTACACCTGCCATACGGTAAGTTTCAGCTATGAAAAGGGAAATTTATATCATAAGTTAAATATATAACATATAATTAAATGTTCAGGGTTGATGAATTGAAAGTGATCCTTAAATTCTTATAAGATTTTGTATTTATGAAATTAATTCAAATCTTGTCGGATACAAACTGAATTAAGAGAGAGAGAGAGAGAGAGAGAGAGAGAGAGAGAGAGAGAGAGAGAGAGAGAGAGAGAGAGAGAGAGAGAGAGAGAATTTCTTGCTGTGTTTGGTAGCTTTTTACATGACGAAGAATGAACGGAACACGAATTGTTGTAGAATATGCGGTTGAATAGAATACACACAAATTAATATGAAACTAGAATGAGCGATTATAGACCGCAATTATATACCATTTAAATCCAAATCAGTGGCAAAGCAGACTACAAAATAGCAGACAAGAGAGAATAGGACCCAAACATGATGAGCCTTTCAAATTATTCAGTTGTTCAAAAAAGATATTCACAGTAATACTAAGTGATTGGAGACATCAGTAGAAATGTAAAAATGGGAGATAATATACTTTTAGATTTATGCGTCATACACAGACCAAACTTTATGGTGAAAGTTATATATGATTTAATTAGAATACCATTTGATGTGAACATATCATGGAGATATACAGTAAATGACTATAAAAAAATTAAAATGGAAAATAGCAAGACAAAAAAAAATGTACAACAAATGCATTTTTTTGTTTCAAAATCTCAAAAAAATTACTAAGATTTTATAATCATACAAAGTTCTGTTATCAGCATTCTCCTCTTTCATATCCTTACTCCGAGACACAAATAACCAACTAAATACTATGCTTTTTCTCCTGATCAACATAGTGGCTTCAAACGTTCTAACCCTTTGATTAAGATGTACAAATGCAGACGATGCTTTGGGAGCAAGCAAAAACAAGCACACAGAGGGTTCTTTAGGAGTGAGCAGGACTGTACAGCCCATTAGACATTTAGATCCTTTTCATTTGTGTTTCCTTTGAGACACAAAGGATATCCCCACCAGTTCTTACGACCTTCAAAGAAACATTTCGAATTTTATTTTTCTAACCACAGGAAATATCGAGAACAAAAGGAGTGGAAATCTGAGAATCTCTCTCTCTCTCTCTCTCTCTCTCTCTCTCTCTCTCTAGGCAACTGTATTAATTATATTAGTCACATTGTGTTCTTAACATTTCTAACTAATAATTTTTTTTTCAGACAGATTTTTCATCGGAAGGTTTGGAAGTTTGGAATAATAAGGGAATCATTGACGAGATTATCTGCCTTATATAAAGTAGAAGTGAATTCGCTAATTAAGATATTAAAGAACTACAATTAAAACACTATAGTTCTTGAGTCCTCAAGACTTACGTAAAAATAAAAAAAAATAAAAATAAAACTCAGGTCTCAGAGTTGCTGGGAGAATGGCTTCTCTGACCTAAGACAAAGAGGTTTTTGTTCATAGGGACGACTTCATTCCGCTACTCATGTCCGTAAAAGGTCGGGTGTGAAGAAGAAAATAAGAAAGAAAAGAAGAACAGGCAGAAAGAGAGAGAGAGGTATCTAAAATTTAAAATTTTTGTACTTCAACTGGAAATTATCTCTCTCTCTCTCTCTCTCTCTCTCTCTCTCTCTCTCTCTCTCTCTCTCCGTTAAAGCAGTACGGTAGTTAACCGCTTGAATATTTGCCAAAATAAAATGACTACGAAATCACTAAAATAAGCAAAAACTTGTTTATGCTTTAATGGAAATGGAAACAAATGTTTTCTTTTTGTTAGGACTTTCAAATGTTAAATCCCTCCAACTGCGCTCATTAGGGATGATGAACATACTTCATATGACATTTTTCTTGTATTCTTAAAAAAAAAATCTTGAAAAAGTCTTGTTGCGTAATATATATATATATATATATATATATATATATATATATATATATATATATATATATATATATATATATATATATTATATATATATATATATATGCGCTTAAAAATCACAGTAGATGCACGTGACTTCATTAAATAAACGAATACCAACCGTGCATAAATGTCTTTACTAAGACATTGTCAAAGGACGAATGAAATACAGTTGGAAAGAAAGTTATCAGGTAAAATACAAGATCAAAATACCAGATGCCTAATTATCAAAAGGGTAAACATTTAAGAAATAATCCAGGATTATCGGATACCACACGGTCCACTAACCCAAAAATATATTTAACCCTAACAGAAACTACAAGTATCGTATAGTCCAAAACATGTAAAAACTGAATATATTAATTTTGTTGCTTATATGCATCACAATTTTTTTTCATTATGAAGGCATCAAGTTTAAATAAACATTTCCATTATTTGACTTCATGAAACAAGATTCAATGATAAAAAAATGTTTCTAGCTCTTTTCGATGCCACGTCTACAAAAGTCCTGGGGTATTTAAGTTTCAAGGCAATATCATAAATAGTTTTAACCATCTGCTATTCATGATCTTGTTGTTTACCTGATAACTTTCTTTCCAACTGTGTTTCATTCGTTTCCTGTCACAGTAAAAACGAAAGCGCTTGGATTTCTGACTATAATTTTTCCTGTGGTATTCGCATATATATATATAATATATATATATATATATATATATATATATATATATATATATATATATATTATATATATATATATATGAAATATATGATAATAGTAAGATGCCAGATGGTAACCAAGAATATCAATCAAACCACCATCCTATATCATTCTATTCCAGGTGACTGGATTAATTGATATTTTGTTATATATCATTTTCAACAGACGATATTTTCAATATAGCTGGAATGTAAAGCCTCATTTTCCTGTCTGACAGAGTTTTTGTTGATGAGTAGCAATCAGTGAAATTGCGTTTCTTTGTCAGATTAAAAAAAGCTACTATGATTGTTTTGTAAAAACAAAAAATAAACAAATAAATAAAAATTAGAATAATAAGTTTAATCGTGTTCAGCTTAGTCATTGCTCATCCTATTCTGAAAATGACATTTTTTTAAATGAAGTTTACCATTATACAAATTAAAATAGTAGAATTCATCATTAGGTCCCTTTTCAGTTGTCTGCTTCGTATCACAAGTATTTTGAATATAAGGCATTAATTTTAAAAATGAATTAACAAAATCAACAGTACTTGGATTATGTGGAAATACTGATTTATGTTGAGCATGAATGAAAAATATTTCTGTATATTTTAATAAAGCAGCATGATGCACCAGTATATAATAATAATAATAATAGAGGCAAATCATATAAGCATGGAAGTCTGCACACAGACAGAGACACAGACACAGTATTATAACTTGCACCTAATGAAAAATCTAAATATTTCTTATTTTCTGTATTTAGTTTATTAAATTATTGAATACATCGCAAACTATTTTTCAGTCGTTATTGAATAAATAATTTATTCTAACCTTTATTCCCTCAGTTAATTAGACTTACAGATCTTGTATTGTATTAGCCCCCCTCAACACACAACCCCCTACCACCAGCCCTTGAAATCCCTTGACCCCTCTAGTGTCAGCTACTGATTCTCGACTTCTGCGAACCCCAGACAACCCCATCTAGTATTCATGACAGAACCTCTGGCGACTTGGAATATATATTTCTGGAATTAGAAAGGAAATAATAAATGTTACCACTGGAATTTTAAGCCCACACACGCACACATATCCCCAGATGATCATTTTTATTTTTGTGTGACATCTCTTTGTCGCCACTGCTGCTCCATTAATTGAAGCGTTTCATTCAATTGGAATTTACTGGTAAATGTCATGCTATATTAGAACAGCCTTTTGGGTCGAGGTGTGAAATCTGAAATTCTTCGTGCTTTTTAAATTAAATCGGTGTGATTGAGGGGAACAGAATTTTATATTTGTTTGTACAAATTCATGAAAACTCTATCTTCGGAAAATTGAAGAATATTGCCACATCCAATGTGTACTGAATGGCAGTTTATTCTTATTTACAGACATACTTACATTACATATAATTTTGAATAATATTGACGGTTAAAAATATCAAGAAACACTAAATAATTTCCAGATATTCTTCTCTTAAGATTATTTTGTTACATATTTCTTTATATGCCATCTTTAAGTTTGATGCGATGATGGTATCTTTATAGAATGTAAAATCTCTCTCTCTCTCTCTCTCTCTCTCTCTCTCTCTCTCTCTCTCTCTCTCTCTCTCTCTCTATATATATATATATATATATATATATGATATATATATATATATATATATATATATATATATATATATATATATATATATATAGTATATATATATATATATATATATATATATATATATATATATATATATATATATATATAACTTATACATATATATATATATATATATATATATATATATATATATATATATATATATATATATACTATATATATATACACTATATATATATACATATATATATACATATATATATACATATATTTATTATATATATAAGTATATATAATATAAAGAACTATTATCTTGTTATTTAAGCACAACTAAAATGATTCTCGAACTCCCAGAATATTTCATATACCATTAACCCCGTACTTCTAAACTACAAAGCTATTAAATCCCGTGCCTTTGTAGAAGGCTTTCACAATGATGTAATGCATAACATAAATGAATTACTAAGCGGAATCCGCACCTACGTAAGCTGCACAGATCATAAATTTCCGTAATAAATTCCAGTCCTAAATTCCTACAGTTTTTTTTTTTTCGAACATTCAAGGGATGTTTAACATTCGCTCAGCATTGTTCCCCGAAAACACTCATGGATCTAGAGATGCTGGATATTCTACATATGGCGTTCAATTCTGAGTTTATAGTTAGTTGGTGTCCGAATAATTCTGGGAATAAACGAATGTAACTGGAGATTTGATGAGTTCATAATCAATTGGTAAATTCCGCAATAAATAATAATAATAATAATAATAATAATAATAATAATAATAATAATAATAATAACCCCTCCCTATTATGAAATAATTTTCCCCAAACCAAAAGAAAAAGTTAGGAAATCCCTCGTTATTAAAAGAGCAAATTCCGTAACAAGTATAACCAGCAGTTTAGCTCATTAACTTTGCCCTTGTCAGTGCCAGTAATTGCTTCATAGCAAAGAAAGATAAAGTAAAGGAAAATGCATTTTCGAGAAGTTCGGCAGCACGGAGGCATTAGCGCATTGTGTTGGAGGTGCCTGTTCTCATGATGGTTCTAGAATCGGCAGGAGTGTTGTGGAACTCGTCAGGCGCCGTTGTGACGTGAGAAACGCCGCGATTTCTGATGCAATACCTCGTCAATATTCATCTAAGAAGTTCCGGTAATCTCGGGAGTCTGTGACGATCGCCGTAGGCCCCGCCCCCAGAAATGCCGTATTACACAACGGTCGAAGTAGGAGAAAGCAGAGATCGTAAAAGAGAGATCACCAGTTAGTCACAGAGAGATATCCTCAGTAAGAGCCACAGATCAGATTATCAGTGAGAGATCAGCAGCAACAGAGATTATCCGCGAGATATAAGAGAAAAAAGGAACCGACGAAGGATCAGAGGAAAAGTTGCTCGAGAGTTGGTTGGATTCTGGTCTAGTCGTCTTCAGGAGTGGACGACCGAGTTATCTCGATGTTGAGCAGATTTCAGAGAAGAAAATGTCCTAGAGGTTTTGGGGAGTTCCTGCCTTCCAAGTATTAATTGAGAGTCAAGAAGACGTCTGCAATCGCCATTCTCCTTTTGTGAAGCCATCGCTTCGAGTCGCAAAACTAACTAGCAAGTATTTGAATTACCTCGCTGTTCCCCCAGTTCATGCAGTGTAAGATTCTGTTTTTTTTATGTAAATAGGAGATACCATTTTGCATTTACCTTTGTTAGTAAGCTTGTAAATACACCTTTGTTGTGTTAGTGTTTCTGTCTATGCTCGTATCCCCAGTTTCAACTGTTGGTGTTGAAATATTTTTTTTTTTTTTATTTCATATCGAACCTGAAGCGGACCTCCCTCTCAGAGGCCGTAACAGCCAGGAATTGTCTTCGTGAAGCCTAGTATAAAATACACAAATTACAATATTTTTTTTATTTACTGGAAAGTTATTCCGTAGATAATAATTTTGAGAATATAATCGTTATAATTGTTATTGATTTGGTTAATTCTATATGAGGATAACCTTCAAGTGTCTATTTTGTTATATTTTACATCATTCATTTTCATTCAGTTATACATTTATTAGTAAAATATTTAGCAGAGAGAGATTAGACCGAATCAGGAGACAGTGAAGGACAATAAAGGCTCCATATTCACCAGAGAAACGTGAGAATTCACCGCCTCAGAAATATTTGACAAGTTTAAATCGAAGATGGGCAATGAAATGCCTTCACTGAGCTGGAAAATTAACCTCCAAATTAACGCCGCTTAATTCCCCAAGGAGATGGCTGGCTGCGGAGCTAATTATTTTATCAGACTCGAAGAAACAGGAGAGATAAGTCGGTCTTCTCTGCTTCTCGGAAAGGTCCTTAATAGATGCGGAAAGGGGGAACTGATACGAACTCCTCTCCAGTTCTTTACGTTGGAAAAGGGTCAGAGTTTCAGAACTGTTCATCCTTGATTTTCCTAATTAAATCTGTCTAGCTATTTAGGTACAGCACTGAATGAAGGGTAATTAGGTATTGGTCTTTTTTTTAACATCTGTATTTTAGCCAATATAAAGAGAGCTTAACCAGCTTACGAAGATTATTTGATAATGTCAGCAGGTAAATAATGATGTTTTGGACATATTAGCATAAAAGATAAAACTGAAGTATAAGACATACTATAATGCGGGCCCGACGGAAGGACAGAAAATATGACTTCTCTCTCTCTCTCTCTCTCTCTCTCTCTCTCTCTCTCTCTCTCTCTCTAACTTATACAAACATTAGTCAGAACGATAGATATTTTCCCGTGGATGTGTATGTTTGTTTGTGTGTGTGTGGGAGGCAGGTGGGTGAGTGTTGTGTTTGTGTGGGAGTGGAGGGAGGGTGGGTGAGTGTTGTGTGTGTGTGTGTGTTTATGATTCAGTAAGAAGATTGCACAACTAGTTAAATAATGGGTTCAGTTCAAAAGCCAATTTGCTGATGACCTTCCGGATGAGTATTTTGGCAAATAGGATCTAGCAGTGATTTATTCCATTTTTTTTTAATATATGAGAACCCAATAAACCCTAAAAAGACGAACTTTTAAGGTGAAGGAGAGCTAAGGAGTGAAAGATAGTCGTGAATGAGTGAGAGAAGGACTACTATAGAACAAAACAGTATGTAAGGCCTTTTCACTTCAAGATCACAGTATAAATTCGTCACCACAGAAGAGAGCAGGATGCTAAGAAATGGTTTTTATTGGATGAAATCTAGAAATATCTTTAAGTACGTGATAAAATCGAACAATTTCTTGCGACAAAAAAATGTGCTATTTTAAAGATCAATGAAACATCTATTTAAAGCAGATCTAAATGTACTGGCAGAAGAGAAAACTAGAAACGACTCATGAATGACTGAGAAGAAGGAATAGCATCACATTGATAGGGTACCTGAGCTATGGATTCTGCTTACTAAATCATCATTTGCATTACCTTGATTTTCGCGGTCTTTGATGCCTAACAAAAGAAAAACTATGAATCAGTTAGGGAAAATCAGGGTGTAATTTTCCAAAGGGGTCTTTCGACCTTCTTCTTGCCGTTGTACTAATCACGTGTGCTATTATCGGACATTTAGCCGAATGTTAGTTGAATTGAAATGTAATTTTGTTTGCAGATTTTCACTACAACAGAACAGGTTATCTCTCTCTCTCTCTCTCTCTCTCTCTCTCTCTCTCTCTCTCTCTCTCTCTCTCTCTCCTCTGTGGGAAGTAGGACGACAAATCAGAAATTAAATCAAAGTAAAATTCTTTGAAAATATGTTACAAAACAGTATGTTAAGCAGAGTCGTTCATATTGTTTCTCAAATGATGACGATAGAGAGAGAGAGAGAGAGAGTAGATATATTTGATTAAGCTTATTGTTTCTGTTTCCAAATTAACGTTCTGGTGTAACTTTTTTACACTGATCTAAATATCAGTTTAATTAATTTTACCAAAAAGTAAGATCAATAATTATTATATCATCCGGTTTGCTGTATCTAATATCTCACTTTCAAAACCTTTGAATTTAAGATTTGGTAACCTACGACAGCAAATCTGTATAAATTCATGGAAAGCTGAAATCAAACAGACAGGACCAATCCCCAATTGCCCAATCAGATCATTCGAATCTCTCTTATATTTCCGCGACCCTTGCATTAATCGGTTCCATATCATTCGTAAAATAAATATCATATAATATATATCAACTGGATTTTGCTGGAGCTTATCATCTCTCTCTCTCTCTCTCTCTCTCTCTCTCTCTCTCTCTCTCTCTCTCTCTCTCTCTCTCTCTGATGAGTAGGTGACCACCTCTATACACTCTAAGAAAGGTTTCTTGTCATCCAATTAATGACAGCTGAGTGGTTGAGAGATTCGTTGAATGGACAATATGATGAAATATATCTTTTATGAATTCTATATACTTATTTCTTTTCTAGGGCTAAGGAAAACGTGTATAGATTGTCATAGCTATGTCTATGGAAACGTATTTTGGTCCTGGATGTTTTGGGACATTTGTCGAGTCCTAGATCCCTTGGAAAAGTGGATTTCATTCGGCGAGGAATGGAAATCTAGATATGCAAAATAATTAATACAAATACATTCTTTGAAAGGTTTGGAAAAAGAAGGGTTTTTATTGCTAGATGCTGAAGTGAAATAACTAATCATACACTACTTTTAAATTCAATTTTGTTCATTTGGAAGTGAAAGGACCACTGAGTCGTTACTCATATCTTGAGGCATACAAAGATTCGCAGATAATCTGTGGTAAACAACCAAACTTTAAGGGAATTTTTTTTTATTATTTGACCTGCCCTTGTTATGTCTGTGTCCAAAGATCAATGGCATTCCCTAGAAATGAAAAATTTCTCTAAAAGTAATGCAATTTGCTTTTTCCTAGTTAGCTCAGTGGAGATGACTCCCTGATAGTAGTCATCAAAAAAGCATTAAGTCTAAAAAAATTTAGATAATAAAAAATTTCAACAGTACCCAACCGAAAGGTAACGTTTCAGTTGTATACAGAGGAGGTATTTCATTTTTATGTACTATATCATATTTTTTTCATGTACTAGTTTATCAAACACCTTTCAAACTATAGTAGTTCTAGCTCTCCCTTCCCAGAGATATTATTCACTGAAAAAACACATCACCCAATAGCTCTAGATATATGTTGTCAATTGAGAAGAAAAGTATATTTATTTATTTTTTTTTTCAATCGAACGTTTCCTAAAGTTTCCCCTAAAGTAAGCAACGTTTTAGCTAATTGGCTGCCTCCTGTTTATATTATAAAATATTTTGTTTCCTGAAAGAAACTACAAACATGCGAAATATTTTTATAAGATGTATCCATCAATATTTATTAAATAAAAAAATTGTGTATACCGCATATCTGCATAAATTCTTACAAAATACACATACACACACACACACAGATACGCACACCCACAATCACACACACCACACACACACTCATATAAGTATATACATATACAATATATATATATATATATATATATATATATATATATATATATATATATATATATATATATATATATATATATATATATATATATTGTATATGTGAGTGTGTGTGTGGTGTGTGTGATTGTGGGTGTGCGTATCGTGTGTGTGTGTGTATGTGTGTATTGCAGAATTTAGCAGGTATTTTTTCTACACAATGTTATATATATATATATATATATATATATATATATATATATATATATATATATATATATATATATCCAAATTTCAGTCAATAAGGCAATTTAGCTCATGACGTTAGAAAGGGTTGCGAATTTATACAGTTGACTATTTTTGTTTAGAAATGATAATCAAAGTCCCCCCAGAATTTGTAACCGAAATGGTTAAACTAAATAATTTGATAATGCAAAATAAGTCAACTAACAAAAACTTTCAGATAATTGCAAGACTATGTAACCCAATTTAAATTACAACACTTCACCAGATCTATCGAAAGATTAAAACGATGTAATCTATAACTGAAACAATAAGTAAATCAAATCAATAAACCAAAACGACATACCAATTATACAAAACTGCTGTCCCAAAAGGTTTGTCTTGGAGCACCAATCACGCGTTCTTGGAAATATGTAAGGCTAGAACTGAGGACAGCTAATTAATTTTTGGCTAAACGTAGCAGGACATCTGACATTTTTGGGTACAACGGGCTGTTCCCCTAGAAAGGTAGGATTCCTTCATTTACCACCTTGAACATTTCATCCTGGCACTAGGAGAATAATTCAGGAATATAAGGACTATTAGTTCTTCCCTAAAAACTATAAGAAAAGTGTTTACTCTAGTTAATGGACCTTATTTAGTATGATTTACTCAGTGGGTTCAATATTCCAGCAAAAGTTTAAATTTTTACGCAATTTTTTTCTTTTATGCTATAAAAATAAGTAAAAAAAAATTGGAATTTTATTAAATTTTATTTTTCTAAGAAAAATAAAATATTGTTTTTGGTTATTCTTTTTTTTTTTTAATATGTTAGTTTTTTTGAGTACTTTCAAGGTAATGTTTCCAAAGTAAAAAAACCGGCCCGGCAAAAGATTATCTAAAATTAATAAACTTTTTCAACTTTAACTCAAAAAGTTGGTAAATTTCCACTTTTTCAGTCTATGGTTTTGTTGTAATATAAACTAAAAGAAAAATATAAATTAAACAATCCACTAATAACATTTAAATCTTATCTTATAGTTAGTTTGCTAGGTAATATCTTGGGTCAAAATTTATGCAAAAAATATTACTTTTCAACATTCACGTGGACTGCATAAATTTCATCTTTTTGAACAGAATAAAAAACAATCTGTTCGTTTAGACCCCCCGTGTGTCCAAAAAAATTGTCCAATTAAAATGGCCAAAATAAAGAGGGTAACTCTTCGTGATCACGTCCTGCTACAGTTTTGCAATTATGAAAAGCAATCAACGAAATTGGGGCATGGGGTCTCTTCTGGAATGCAGGTTTAAGGACCTTGGTAGCATCAGAAATGTTTGCAGCGTTTTTACGAATGGTGAAATAGATGTGGAGAGAGAGAGAAGAGAGAGATGAGAGAGAGAGAAGGAGAGAGAGAGAGAGAGGTTTCTCCAAAATAAACTTCTGATTGCCATATAAGTGATGGGGAACGGGCGTCATGGTATTTTTTTTATATGAAATACCTAAATTAAGAGGTGAAATATGTCAATAAATTAGTAATGCCACCTCCATTGATTTTTCGGGTAACATGTTAAAGTAATTTCTTAAAGCTATTGATAAACTCCTTGTTGTCAGCATTTGAACAATAATAGTCAAAATTTAAAATTGCACAAAAATCTAGTGAATTAGTTCTTGCCTATAGTTTCAATTACTGCTCCATTTCGAAAGTTTAAAACAGATAACATCACCCTTATGTTTTAACTCAAATTATAATGAACTGCGTTCAATAATAGCAGTGAACTGGACCTGAGAGAGAGGAGAGGCGGATTTTAATTTAAGTTAATATTATAATGATGCTTGAATGATTTAAAGCATTTTAGTAACTTACCATATTAACATTAAGAGACAATCCAAATTTAGAAAAGACTATTGAAATTAATATCACTGGAACCAAGAAAAGAAAATTCTGATTAAGGCGCTTGAATTTTCAATGGGCGTCCTTTTTTGATGAAATTGTTGGTGGCAGAAGAGAGGAGCAGAGAGATAGAGAGAGACGGAGAGGTCAGAGAGAGGAGATGACCGAGAGAGAGAGAGAGATTGATTGTTTTAAATTAAAATTGTGCTTCCAGATTTTTTAAATGTTTGAAAAACAAAATAATTCTGGTCATGTTTAAAATTACCTGAAAAATTGTCCAATTAATTACCTGGCACAAATTGAAAAAAATTACCTTTATTATGAACCATTTCCTTCCGGTTCTCATCAGTGGTATCTGTTTGCGGCTGATCTGTACCTAGGTACATAATAAATTAATAACTAATAAAACCGCAATAATAATAATAATCTAATAATACTAATAATAATAATAAGTAATAAATAATAATAATTAATAATAATAAATATTTTGGTTAGAAGAACCCTCTTTAGGCAAATACTGTTGAAAAATGGATGGCATTAAATTAAGCGGGAGTTGATTTATTTTAATTTATGGTTTTTTTTCTATTTTCCTTCCTTACAATTCGCGTTTCTCAGGCTCAGGCTGGATGTTTCCTGGAGCTAATTGGGAAGGGAATTTTTATTCAAAAAATTGTTAAATGCCTGAAGGAAATCCTTTTTTATTTAGAACAGGATCTCAGGTCCAGGTCAAGCAGGGGTCCGTCGTCAGTTGCCGGTTATTATTCCGTAAGCGTAGTTCAGTTCGGGGCCCAGGGTCGTCTTTGGTTTAAGCCGGCTGGTGTTGGTGCTGGATTATAGCTGGTAAATTACCCCGTTTTTTTTTTGTACGTTTCGACCTTCTCGTAGGTCATTGTCGGACGAGTCGGTTGCAAGAGAGCTGCTAGCAAAGAAAGTTTGGGCGGAACGGTACTTATAGCGGGCACGGACCCTAGCAGTTGCCATTGTCATTGGTCGGGACCGGTCTTTGGGCGAAGCAGTGGATCTCGACCTCGAAGGTTTGTTGTGTTGTTTTTGTTGTTTAAGATTTTAAGCTGGCCATTGTGCCAGCACGGGCTACTTGCTCAACAGAGCAGCCCGTAATTCAATATTTAGTTTATTGGAGATGTGAGATGCTTAGGATTATGCCCAATTTTCTTTATTTGGTGATAAATGAAATGCTGTGGTGTAACGGTGATTTGATATTGAATGAAGGATTTTGATGGGGACAAGGTTTGAAACCCGTTCCTTTCAAACCCTCAATAAGGCGTACCCTTCCAGTCGTAAGGGAAAGCTGGATAGTAGGTAAGTGTTTGGCTAGTAGGCGAGAGACCCAACAGATTGGAAGAAATGGAAGGTTTGAAGTTGTGTGGCCACAGTTAGCTGTTAAGGTAGCTCGTGAATTTTCTGAGACATTTTGCCTTTTCCGGTTTCCGGCATTTAACGCTTTCTTTGGGTGTGGTGTTGTCTGGTGAGTGTGGTGGTGGGATTAGTGCTGAAGTGTTGGAGGGGTGAGGGTTGATGAAGGAGGCAAGAGGCGTGAATGGGTGGATGTCTGGTTAAATTAGGTTTGTCTTTTTTTTTTTTTTTGTCTTGCAATGTTATTGTGGGTTAGGGTGGGATGGGGGTCGTGGGTCCATGATTGTTCTGGCACCCATGTGCTGGTCAGGTCCTGAGGGTTGGTTGTTCTGTTTCCTACCACTAGGTGGTGGGTAGGAAACCTGACTAATTCATGGGGTTTGTTTTGCTAGAATGTGCTTTGTGATTTGAGTGGTTGTGCGTTCCATTTCCTATGTAACCTATCTCTTAGGTGCTCCCGTTTTCTCTGGAACCAGTCCTAAGAGGGTAGTGTTCTCTAGAGGTTCTTCTGGAATTCTTTTTCGCAGAGTACTTACATGGGCCTGGGATCGCCTCACTATTTTTTCTTTTGCCAATGGGCATTGGTATCCCAGCCTTAGGACCGATGAAATTATGAACTGCTAGTTGCTCTTGAAACATATCTTTTGGGAATGTTTCAATGTGGTTGCAGGAACTGGTGGTGTCTACCATTACCACTTTAATTGCAGTGTTATAGCCTCCAAAAGGACCCGCTCCTCCTGGACTTTGCGTTTTCTTATCTTGCCACTTGACAGTATATGCTGAGGCTTTTGCTTTTAATAAGTTGAGGTCAGTTGGAGTGGGCTGATTTTTAATACCCTATGTTTGTTAATGTGCAAACCCACTCGTTGCCTGGAAGTCTTTTGCGTTCCTCATTTCCTTGGATTCCCTATGTGACTTGGAATACCAGTGTGAGGTAGTAAGCTGGTTTCTGTTTCTGAATTTGGTGGGATGTTAGCAATTCTGCCCCATATACTTGTCAGGAGGTTTTGATATTTTATTCTTTTGCCTTTGCCCTTTTGTGATTGGGCTTGTAATTTGCTCCCTTTTGAGTCTGGTGTGGATAGTTGTGTTTTCCTAGTTTGGTGTTGAGAGTCCTTTCTAGCGCTTTAGGCGAATTTGCTATCAGCTCAGTCTGTAGAGTGGGAGGCGAGGCGTTATCTCGAGAGCCTCCAGGCTTCCGCTTTTAGTAATGTTTGAGTAGACTCCTGCTGCCGCTGCAGGTAATGCTGAGGGTCTACTGATCCATCTTGTTAAAGTATTCATTTGTGGCTGTCGTTTTTCCTTATTGAATCTTGTAACTGCTTTGTTTATCAGTCTGGTTGAACGGTGCATGCTTCTTTGCTTGAACCGGTTAGGGACTGTTGTAGTTGATATTGAAGCAGTTTTGATTTCCAGGGTGCTGGTTTTCACCATACTCAGCAAAAGAGGGAGAGTCTTTCTCTGATGTCAGCATCATGCTTTTTGCATGCCTACCTTCTTTCTAGTGTTTCTAAAAGGTTGCCAGAGGTATTGTCCCTTGGGTGGGTTCTAGATTCTTCGTTGGAGATCAATGCACTTTTTGATCTCCTCTTTTTATGTTGGACAGTTCCCTTTCATTTTTTAAGGTTTTTGTTTAGCAGGATGGACGTGTTTTCTCTGGAGTTCTATTCCCATGTATGTCAGGAGACTGTAGTTTTGGTTTCATGTCTTCAGAATGGCATAAGGTTTAGTCCCAACATTGGAGCACCTGTGATTGAGTCTCAGGGCACCTTGTTTTGAATTACTTCAAGGCTCTTTTTGCTCTGTGCTTGAGGAGACTGGTGAGAAACAGGTTGTGCGGCCATACTCAACCCACCGTTTGACCTTATTGGTTTGTATGGTAAAGTTCGGTTGTGAGGGCGTTGATATACTGCTCCCTGTTTTGTAGGAGGAGGTGATCAATCCTAGCCACCTTGGGGGGGCAAACCAAGTCCTTATGGGTGCCGGTCCCAAGCCCGGATAAATAGGGAGGGCGTTTGGTGTCAGGAAGGGCAATCCTGGCTGTAAAAACTCTGTGCCAAAACAAAACAAAAATGGAATGAGCCGAAATATGGAACGAGGTAATGCTATGGGGCGTAACTCCGGTAAACGAACGCACAGAGAACATCGCCCGTAAACCTTCTTGTGAGGTAAAGGCGAGGGCTACTGCATCAGGAGCGGGTGCAGGCTAAAGGAAGCGAGCTCCACATTGGGGTTTCAGAGTATGTAGCTAAATGTTGGGTCCCATGGAACTGGGAAGAGGTATAGAAGTTGGTCTGACTTTGATTGATGAGAAAAGAAAAAAAGGTAGATGTTGTGCGTGGTTGCAAGAAAACGCGGTGGTGGGAAAGGAAATAAAGCTTAAAAGAGTTGGGATGGAATGGATATAAGCTATATTATAGTGGAAGCAAATAAACAAGGTAGGAAATGGAGTTGGCATAGTTACTGTCTAGGGAACTGAACTAAAGAACTCGGTAATAGAAGTGCATAGAAAGAAGTGACCGTAATCATCAGATTGAAGATAGTTGTTTGGAAGGAGAGGATTCCTTGAATATTATAAGCACCTATTCACCAACAAGATTTTGGTTGCACAGAAAGGAATGAGAATGGGAAATTTTTTTTGGATAGACATGGATGGGAATAACATGCAAAAGAACTGGTGAAGAGCCATGGATAGGGTGCTAGTTGGGGCAGATTTTGACTGGCCCATGTCGGAAGTGAAAATGATGGCGATTGGGCGGGTGCATGGGGGTCCATGGTAATTTGGAGAGATAAACCCAGAAGGAGAGAAGTGTAGTGGACTTTGCTGTGGTCATTCGAACATGGCAATAGGTAAACACATTTTTGTTTGAGAAAAGGGAAAATGGAACCCTAATAAATATAGGAGTCGGGGGGAAGATTCTCCCAAGATAGATATTTCTTGCTTGTATAAAAGGATAAACTATCCTGGTGGATGGTCAAGAACTGCAAAAGTTATTCCAGGCGGTGACCCATGTAGCCCCCCAAACCCCCACACAGGCTGCTATGTAATGGGGACTTGAAGTTGAAAAGGGAAAGAAAACCAAAGCTAAAAGGGTATAAGGAAATAAAACTTAAATGGTACGAAATTTACAGAAGGAAGGGGTGGATCAAGAAGAGGAGAGTTTAAGAGGAGGGTTTTGGAGGATATTGATAATAGGGATTTGAAGATGGTTCAAGAATGGTGGGAGCCACAAAATGCAGCAGTAATTAAGAAGGCATAAAGGAAAGGTCTGCTCGGAGGGGAGACCCATCTGGTACATATGGGAAGAAAAAGGATAGTTGGTTTGGCTTTTGGTTTGGGATGAAGACCTTGAGAAACGTAGTAAAAAGAAATAAGAAACGGAGGCAAAGAAAAGATGGGAAGAGGTCCACAGGTCCCAGTGGGTAAGATCAGAAATAGGTAAACAGAGAGAAAAACAAGGTGGTGAAAAACAAAGGTGGTTTATCCCAAGCTAAAAGCAAAGTCGTTATGATGATGTGTTAATAATGAGCTTGGGGACAAAAGGAAGGATATAAAGGAAGATGTATGAAGCTAATCAAAGGCTAGAAATAAGAGCACCAAAGAATTACGTAACACAACATCAAACCAAATAAAAGAATTCAAGAGGGGTGTAGTGCCTTTTAAAGGACAAGGAAGGAAGACATTGTGAAGAGATGGAAAGAATATTTCGAACAGTTGTTTAAATGAAAGAAACATAACTAAGACTTAATAAGAGAGGATGGGCAAGTGAAACATTGGCAATGGTTAATGGAGGTTTTTCTAGGCAAGAGGTACTAAATGCAGCTTGAAGAATATGCAAGAATGGGAAGGCAACCGGGAACCAGTACATGATCCCGGTTGGACGGCCATGGAAAGCATAGGAAGATGAAGGAGTTGGAATATACTGTACGCATCGTTAATGAAAATAAAGATCCTTGAACAGGAAAAGAATACCAAATGGGTGGTGGTGGGGAGTATATTGGATCCCGAATTTTTAAAAGGGTGAAAGGCGATTGTCCAAAGAGTGTGGTAACGTTATACGGGGCATTGAAATTGATTGTCCCAACCCACTGTTTGAAGATACTGGAAAGGATGATAGATGGCTAGACTGGGAGAAAGAAGAAGTACCAAATAGGTAAAGAGCAGATGGGATTTATGAAATGGGAAGGGGAACAACAGATTGGTAATAATTTTGGTCTGAGGCAAAATAATGGGAAAGAAATTGGGTGGGGAAAGACAAAGGGGACCAAACAAAGGGACCTACTATTTGGTATTCATTGACCTTGAAAAGGCTTTATGACAGGAGGTCCCGAGGACAAAGGTAGGTAGGAGGAGACCTTGAGGGGATAAGAAGAATGGTGCCAAGAGAAGTATGGTCGAATTGTATAAAGAGATGTACCGGGAATGTATTTACCAGAGGTGGGAGGAGCAGTGTTGGGGAGACAGAAGGTTTTTGCGGTAGAGAGTAGGGATTACACCAGGGGTCGGCTCCTGAGGCCCCATTTATCTTTAACATAGGGTGATGGATGTTATAATAGAGGGCAAGTAAAGGGAGACAGTACCATTGGAAACATATTGTATGCGGATGATTCATTGTTCTGTGGTGCTAGAGAGCAGGGGAAGATCTGGGAAGTCGAAATTGGAAAGTATGGAGACAATAATGGCTGGAGGACAAGCGGAATGGAGAAATAAGTAGATCCAATGGGGACAGAATATATGTGTTACCACCACTGAGGGCGGGATGATAGAGAAAAAGTTATTCAGCTTGGTGGAGCGAGCAAATTAAGGGAAGTTGATTAAGTTTAAAGTATTTGGGATCTTTTATTGTTAACGCTGGAGGAAGTTATGGAAGAAAGAAGTAAAACAACATCTGGGTACAGGTCATGGCTGGAAACAACTGGAGAGAGATGCCCTCGGGAGTTTCTTTCTTGTGACAAAACAAGAGTGCCCGCTTAAGGTTAAAAGGAAAACAATTTCACAAGACAGGTGGTAAGAATCATCAATGTCTTGATATCGTTAACGGAAACAGCAAGCATGAGAAAAAGGCAGAGCAGAAGAAGAATGGGATGTGGCAGAAAGAATGAGAAATTGCTTATAGGTGGATGTCTAGGGGTAACAAGGCGTGGGATACGGAAATCCAGCAAATGTACTAAGTAAGGGGTCCAACTAAGGTGGTGGTGGGGGAAAAGTAAATCAAAGAAAGTGCAGGAGGGGTGGGGCTGAGATGGTTATTGGACACCTGTTGAGGACGAGATGAGGACCACGCTGGGGCGACATACTATGGGTAGTGGAGGTGCAAAGGAAGAAGAAAGAGAGGGAGACCAAGAAATAAGATGGAAGGAACTGTGTGAGAGGTAGATTTAACATGAGAAGGGAATTGATGAGGCAGAAGTGCAAGATAGAAAATAGATGGGAAAACGGTCTCAATCCGAAACGGCGACCCCCATATAAAAATGGGGAAAAAAGCTGGGAAGAAGAAGAAGGAAGACGAAGAAGTTGTAGAGAGGTGATCCTCCTCATGGCATTGTGTCTGCATTTGACTTTCTGCTTGAGTATTTCAAGTTCTTTGCGTGGGGAGAGTTGCTTGTTTATGTTAACTCCTAGGTACACAAAATTGTCTACCCATTCAATGGGTGGGGTTCACCCATGAGCTGTATTTCATTTGGGTCCTAGACTGTGTTTGATGGCCATTGCTTTTGTCTTTGCAGTGTTGATTTTTAGACCTAGGTCTTTGCATTTATTTTCAATTTGTATTATTGCACTCTGCATGTTCTGGTGAGATCTGTGTCTGTCTGTGCTGACTAGGCAGACATTCATCTGCATAAATGAATATTTCAACTCTTTGGGTAGGGTGGTTGTGGCTAATTTTTCCATTAAAACATTGAAAAGGAAGGGGCTGAGTATGCCTCCTTGAGGTGTTCCATTCTCTAGACTGAGAAAGTCCGAGCTTGCTCCTTGGAAGGTGACTATAGCCTGTCTGTTTTGCGTGTATCCTTTGGCCCATGCTAAAAGGTTGCCCTTTACCGCCTTGTCAGCCAAGGCTTCAAGGATGGCAGCTGCACTGGCTAGCTCATAAGCTTTTTCTAAGTCCAGAAAAACTACAATTGCTCTCCTTTCGTTGATTGTGGACATGACATCTGCTAGGCATTCTTGTGTGCCTATGCCCTCTTTGTAGGCATATAGGCGATGGTGTAGAGGTCCTGTTTTCCATAGCAGTCTGTTAGCCATTCTCTCTGCAGTCTTTTCTGTGCAACTGATGAGAGAGATGGGTCTGTAGGAGTTGGGTTCTTTGGGCTTGGGAATCGGCGTGTATTTTGTTGGGTTCCATTGTGTGGGTCTACTGCGTTCTGTGTATGTTCTATTGATTATATGGAGATGAACTGTTTTGGCTGCCGTTCCATGTTCTTCAGCATGCTATATGTGATCATGTCTGCTCCAGGGCTGTGTATGTTCCCTTTTGAAGGGCTTTGCCCAGTCCTTTAGTGTGAATGGAGTGTCTGTATCATCAGGGATGTTGCAGGCCGTGTTAATGACTCTCCATCTCCTGGGTCTAGTGCCACTTGCCTTTCTCTTGTGTTTGTGGTAGGTGTGCCGATTTTGGTCCTGTGGCAAATGCTGTGCAAGTCTGTTTGCTTCAGCTTGAGGGTCAGGATGGTGTGGTTGTGTTATCTTGGATTTTTCCTTGATATTTTGTTGAACCATTTGAAACATTTTGCAATGGGAGTAAGTCGGGTGGTCTGTGAGCACCATTTAAGCCAGGTTTCTTGCTTCACTTCTTTGGCAGTTTGTGTTGCATGGTTTATAACTTCTCTTAGGAGAGCATGCATTTCATCAGTGGGATTGCGTCTGAAGAGTTTTCTTGTCCTATTTACTCTTGAGTTCATTTCCTTTATTCTTGTGTTGTAGTACCAGCTGTCCTTGTGGGGGGTTTGGTTAGTGGTAAAAGTTTTCTTAGGCATGGAGATGTTTGCTGGCATTATGCAGGCTACTCACAAAGTCCTCTTGAAGTGTGTTTATGTTTTGGGCCGGAGTTGGAGGTACTGTGTTGCCCACTCAGTCATTCGGTTTTCAAAAGTGGGCCAGTTTGCCAGGTCCGGTCTCCATCCTGCTGGCGGGGGTGGTGGAGGGGGAATTTTTGTTATTTTTATGCTGGTTTCCATTGCAAAGTGGTCGCTGGTTAGTATTGGGTGCACTTTCCATGCACATTCATCTTTCAGGTTTTGGGATACGAAGCTCAGGTCCAGTCTACCTCCTCGGAGGTGAGTAGCTTCGTTTGTGTCATTTAGCAGTGCCACTTCAGGAAATTCTTCCAGGAGCAGATGTATGTGTCTGCCTGCTGCATTTGTATGTTGTTGGGATCGTAGGCATGGATGATGCGCATTGAAGTCTCCTGCAAAGAATGTGTTTTCTCTGGAGGCAGCACTGAAGAGGTTTTCTCCTTCAAGGATTTTGTCATGGCCTTTGTATATGTTGTGAATGACTAGTGAGGTATTTTCTAGCCTTATCTGGATGCTTAGCGTTTCAAGCCTTGCCCACAGTCTGTTTCTTATTTTCTCTGATGGAATTGTTGCTTTCACCAGGGTGATTAAACCTCTGTTTTCATTTGTGTGTGAGGTTTTTGTATACTGTGTATCCCTGAAAAGAGAATTTGTTGGTTTCTCTAACAAGCGTTTCCTGTAGGAGGACAACGTCATGTTTTTCTACGAGCACCTGTGATTGCAGTGTGGCGTATTTGGTGTTGGCACTGTTTATGTTCCATTGAAGGATTTTTAGGGTTGAGTGTGTGCTGTTTTCGTCATTTGGGGTGTTGTTTGGGTTTTGATTGTTCTGCTCCATTTTAGTTTATCAATGATACCAGTGTTTTCCTGAGCTCTGCAGTAAAGTGTTGCTCTGGGAGTAAGTGGTGAAGAACTTGCGATACTACCGCTGCTATTTCCCTCCTGAGTTCTTTCACGTGTGAGGTTGTAGCTATGTTGTGGTGGGGGGCTCTGGGGCACTAACCTGACTACCGGTACGGGTGTTACTCTCATGAACGGGGTGGGAGGAAGAGGGCATGTTGGGAGGAATGGCTGGGGTGGGGAGAAGTGGCTGTTTTGGTGTGGAGTAGGGTAGGAAGGAAGTGGGTCTGGCAATCATTTGGACCTGCGTGTTTCTCTTTGTGTATTAAAGTGTGCTTGTTTGAGTATGGGGTAGCGGTTTTCGGTGGGGCTTCGTTTGGGGTTGGCTTGCTGTTTCTGTGTCTGTGTGTGGCTGTGGTGTTCTGGGTTTTTGGATGTGGGGTCCTTTTGTTTGGGGCTTGTTGGGGTTGCTGTGTTTCGTTGGGGTCTGTGTGATTGTGGTGGTTTGTGTGTGTGTTGGATGGGTGCTGCCATTGTTTGGCGAGATCTCTTTGGGGTTCTTGCTGTGTGGTAGGTGGTTGTGAGTGTGATGTGTATTGTGTGAGTTTTTGTTGTTCTGTGGTTGGGGGAGGAGATCCTTTCATATTCCATATTCTTTTCAGTCTTTCCATGCAGCCCTTGTACCATGCATGGTGTCCCTTGTGGCAGTTAGGGCATCTGGCTGTTGTTGCCTCCTTCTTTTTGTGCTTGTCGATGCAGTCACTTGTTGGGTGTTTCCCACTGCAAACTCCGCATATAGGCTTAGCTGTGCACTCCTGCTGGTGATGGTCAAATTGTTGGCACTTAAAGCATCTTAAGGGTTCAGGCGTGAAAACCTCGGTGTGGTATTTCCCCCATGTCGGGATGTCTACGAAAGGGGGCCTTTTGCCCTTGGAAAAGTGAAACAAGGACTTCTTAGAAGGGTTCTTTTGCCTTGTTTAGGCATCTTCAGCATGTATACTCCCTGGGAGCTTCTTGATGGGGTCGACTGGAAGGGATGTTGGGTATCCAAGTATGATACCTTTTTCAGTTTTCTGTGTGGGGTCTAAGTACTGGAAGTTTTGGTTGCTTTTGAGTATGTCTGCTGATTCTTGGTTTCCGGGTTGTGATAATAAACTGTCCTCGCTTGTTGGGTTTGGCTGTTATTTGTATGTTGTGGGGTGTGTTCAAGATCTTTAACCGCCGTATACGTCGTCTGATTGGGAGTGAGGATTACCTTGAATTTGTGTAGTGGGGGAAATTCTTTTAGAGATTGTGTGTCGATTTGAGTGTTGTCTTGTGATGTTGCAGGAGGTTGTGTGTGAGTGGTGTTAGGTGTCTTTCTCATTTTCCTTAATTTTTTTCGGTTGCCAGCTACCTGGTAGTCATTGTCATCGTTTCCATGTGTATCATAGTCATCAGAGCTGTCCATGGTGGGGAATGGTAGGAGAGGTTGTTTATTTGTCTGTGGGGGGGGTGTCATCTAGGGCTTTGGGAGAGTGAAGTCTTGGTCTTTGAATCTTGGGAGAGTTGTCATCAGGGGAGCTGCCGGCTGATCTGGTCCGTCTTCTAGTCATCATTGTCTTAGAGGGTGATGGTTTGGTGGGAGATGATGAGGGTGAGGGTGAGGATGCCATTTATGAATGATCCAAGTAGAGAGAGAGGGTCTGTGAGGTGAAAATGTGTGTGTGTGAGTTGCCTGAAGGGCTTGGTTTTCAATTACAATGAGTTCTGGCTTATGGAAGGCGCCAGCCTATGGTTTCCTGTGCTACTTGCAATATAGTATTGCGACAGTAGGAAGATTTGTCTCTTTGGTCTTGCTTCTGTTGGAGTTTTTAGACCTCAAGGGCTACCAAATGTTCCACAAGAGAGACGGTGTTTAATAAGAGAAAGTTATTTTTTGAGAAAAGGAGGAGTAATATTAAGTCTTCAAATTGCTTATAAGAATGAGAGAGCTCTCTCAAAATCTTATTATTTCCTTGCCTAAGCACGCCAAACTATAAAGATCGGCAGGGGCTAAAAATGCAGGGAAAGTCTGCAGCAAGCTGATTGGCTGGTGGCCGAGAAGCACAAGCTTGAAAACCTACAAAGAAGCTTGAAGGTTTTTGTGCTAGCTTCTGATTGGTCGGGTGGCTGCCGGTGGGAGGAGTCTGGGCGGAGCTGGGGCTGGAAGCGGGGCGGAGTCTAGGAGCGGTGTGAGCGGAGGTGTTGCTACCACGGATGCCGAGCAGCAACTGCGATTCCTGCTACAGACGTTGTTGTTGTTGTTTTGATTTAGCTGACCTTGTGTCAGCACGGGCTCTTGCTCACAGAGCAGCCCGTAAAGAACTGCTACAGACGGAATTCCTGACGTTCATCCCCAGGCACACTACTTGTGGCGCTCGCACGAGAGAATCCCCGAGACCTTCGAGGCGAGATCCACGGCTTTGCCCAAGACGGCGGCCCGACCAATGAGAATGCAACTCTAGGTCCGTGCGCTATAAATACCGTTCCGCAAACTTTCTTGCTACAGTCTCTTCAACCGACTTGTCCGAAGATGACCTACGAGAAGGTCGAAACGTCACGTAATATCAGCTATACCAGCACCAACACAGCGCTTAAACCAAAGACGACCCTGGCCTAACTGAACTACGCTTACGGAATAATACCGGCACTGACGACGACCCTGCTTGACGTGGACCTGATATCCTGTTCTAATAAAAGATTCCTTCAGAATTTAAACAATTTTTTGAAAATTCCCAATATGAATATTGGCCAGTTACTCAGAAACATCGCTGAGCCTGAGAAGCGAATTGTAAGGAAAATAGAAAAAAACAATATATAAAATCAACTCGCTTAATTCTGCCATCCCTTTTAATATTATTATTATTATTATTATTATTATTATTATTGTTATTATTATTATTCAGAGGATGAAGTCCATATAGCCCATTGAATTGAAATTCACGTTTCCGAAGAATAATGTGTTCATTAGAAAGTAGAAACAGAAGAAAACAGGCGATACAGAAGGAAGAGAGTATTTAATCATAAAAAAGTATCAAATTAACTAGTAAATATGGTGAAATTTCAAGTAAATTACTAAAATGGAAGGAGAATTGCTTTATGGCAGTAATGAGTTATGTTCTTGCTTAATCTTTATAAGTTCCGATTTAAACACATCAAAAGAATTAGCATATTTTTTTATAATATATACCAATGAATACATGAATTGAATTCTTACTATCACGGGCCAGGATTTCGTTTGTATAAAATGCGGATGAATATTTATGAATGGTGATTAACAGCATTAATCTCATTTCATCCCGATGGGCAAT
>NC_087200.1:215044780-215052280 GCF_015104395.2 Macrobrachium nipponense
ATATATGAAATGTTGTTGAGCCAACCCACCTTTCCAGAAGCGATGAGAAAAATGCTATATTTCATATACACATTATATCGCAAATAAACTTACAAAATATGGACAATACCTTGATAAAAATTACCACTTCAAAGCACTCGACCTAATTTTGGACGGGCACCATAACATATTATCGGAGATCATTAAAACCTTTGCTTTTGACAAGTACGTAATTAATTACATTCATAGGAAGCCGATTATGACGCTCTATTACCTGAAATAAAAACTGCATTGAGTAATACCCATTTTGCATTTTACTCTGAAATACAGAAATTGTGCTTTATACTTCCTGGAAATGCTAGGAATTTGCACTCATAGTTGGAAGCTCTTTTTTTGAGGAATTCCTGGAATTTAGGGGAATGAAAAGAATACTATGCCTTGCAATATTACGGTAAGAGGAGAGAGAGAGAGAGAGAGAGAGAGAGAGAGAGAGAGGAGAGAGAGAGAGAGGAGAGAGATCGGTGGTACATTGACTTAAAAATGCATGTTGCACTCACGTTGTGCATGGCAACATATTTCGTGTAATGGTATATATTAACAAGATTAATTATAGTTATTCAAACTTACGGATATTGCTACAGTAAACAAAATACCTTGACAGTGTTTTCTAATAACGTCTGTTTATCCTCATCAAAAGAAAAAGAAACCGGTCAAAATGTTACCTGAAATTTAGATCTTTTCCGTCTTTCGTTCCATCGTAAATAGTTTTCATAGGGTCAACTACCTTGTCTACATAACTTAATCCTCACCTTGCCACTCCAATCAAGCATTGCAAGTCTTAGCCTCTCGATCATTTTACCTGTAAGTGTTATACTTGAACCAGTTTCAGTTATTTCGCTTTATTTTGGGGGGTTTAATTTCAGTATGTATGTATGTATATTATAGTATATTATATATATATATCTATATATATATATATATATAATTATATATATAATATGATATAATTATAATATATAATATAATACTATATAATATATCTCTATATATATCTCTCTATTCTATATATATATTATCTATTATATGTATATGTTCTATAGTATCTGCATCTAAAATGGTAATATATCGTTATATCTGTTTCGATCAATAGTATTGTATCTATATAATATCTACTAGATATTATGTATATATGTATATAATATATTATATATGTATATATATCTATATTATATATATACTATAATATATAATATATATATATAATATGATCTATATACTATTATATTATGAACAGTTGCTACAAAAGAAAAATATTATCTCAGAACTCAATGAAAATATAGAACATATTACCCTATCTTTAAAACCTGAATACAGAATTTCTCTGACCATTAAACTTGTATAACTTTTTTATATACGACAGAGAGAGAGAGAGAGAGAGAGAGAGAGAGAGAGAGAGAGAGAGAGAGCCGCACCCTTTCGTCTGACATACGTCAAAACGTCCACGAATCCATTCGTTGTAAAGAAACGACGGTTACATGACGAAACTGGGCGATTCATAACAATTTCAACGCGGACAAAAGGAAAGGTTACGTTAGTTAATGCTGTGTTAGGGAGGGGGAGGGAGTGCTGTTACGCTGTTACGTGTTTGCAGTTTTTCTGTTGTCGTTGCGTATTTTCTCTATTGAAGGTAACCCTTTTTGAAAGTAAATCGTTGTGGTCGGGTTATGGACACTTATGGTTGAAGGATAGTTTTCGTTTCGTAAGATGTCGAAGGATTCTAAGGAATGCAATGCTCATCACTCACTTTTTACTCATAGTATTACCTACATGTCAGAAATATTAGTTAGGGTCGTCCTTACATCACTATCCTCAAAACCTCCTCCTTGTATCTCAACCATTTAATTACTATCTATTTATTTATTAATTATGTTTTCTTTTCTAGTAACTGAACCTTCTTTCCTTATCTCCTATAACCTCTTTCAGGTGGACTCTATATTCATGAAGGGAGATGATTTTTTCGCAATTAACAACTTCTTATCTTAATTTTGACTGTCGCTTTCACAAGATGAAATTAAAAGAAAGTTATTAATGCAGGTTTCCTACTAATTATTTTTTTTTTTATAATTCGGTTGGTAACAATGAATCGTTTGTATTACTTTTGACGTAAACAAACACTTAACCTCAATTAAAATAAACATTCGTTTTCATTACAATAATTTTGTGTTAACTTCTGATTAATACTACTGATTATGCATACATACACATGATATCAATCTATATGAGATTATATATAATTTATATATAATAATATATATATATTAATATAATATATAGGTATATATATATATATATATAATATAATAATTATTTATATCTATATAATATAGGATATAATATAGTAATATATATATTATGTATATATTATATATATAATATATATATAATATAGAATATAATATATATATCATATATTATATATATATATATTCATAGTATATATAATATAATTATTATTATATATATAATATTATATATATATCTATTAATATATATATATACATTAATATCTATATGTATATAGATATATCTTTATAATAATATTATATATATATATATATATTAATTATATATCTTATATTAAAGCAGCTGATCCTGAGAAGATTATATGACAATAATCTTAATTGTTAATCAAGCTGCAATTTCACGTTGGAATTAGCGATTGACTCATTATTATTTCATGATAATGCGACTTTTATTTAGGACAGCTATTTCATGATTAAGTAATCGTGTAGTATTGATTCAATAGTACCCTGACAGATTTCCCGTTGAATTTACGTTCAGTGTATTTGTTTGATAGAAAAAAAAAATTATTAAGTTTGTCCAATATTCCAAATGAAATCATACTCTAATAGAGCCTCCGCGATGATGGCAACCTTATTGATTTTATTGTAATAATATTAATAATATTTTGATAATATTAATGCAGTTGATCCTGAGAAGATTAAATGACAATAATCTTAATTGTAATCTAGCTGCAATTTCACGTTGGAATTAGCGATTGACACCTCATTATTATTTCATGATAATGCGACTTATTTAGGACAGCTATTTCATGATGAAGTAATCGTGTAGTATTTGATTCAATAGTAACCTGGCAGATTTCCCGTTGAATTTACGTTTAGTCTATTTCTTGATAGAAAAAAAGTATATAGTTGATATTTAGGGACTAAAAGTTTATCCTTCTTTGATTAAAGCTTATGTCATAATTTGATTTTTACAAAACTTGAGATCTACAGAAAGTTGTGATTATTCCGTGACCGTGTTCGTATCGGAAGTACAATCTATCCTATAGCATCATCGAATTAAGGACAGATATCCTACATTGATTTTCTTTAATTATACGCAGTAAGATGAATCAGAGCAACTCTCTCTCTCTCTCTCTCTCTCTCTCTTTCTATATATATATATATATATATATATATATATATATATATATATATATATATATATATATATATATATATATATATATATATATATATATATATATATATATATATATATATATATATATATATATATATATATATATCATCTGTGTGTGTATTTGTTTCGTCCCCTGCCGAAGTAATTATGCAGATGTCCAAGCGGTTATTTAGAAGCACTGGACAGAACACCACAGCCTTCCTCGCCCGAGGAGGTAATCAGTCTGAGTAACTTCTCCAGCCAGAAAAGCACATTGGACCAATCTGTCAGTAGGAGCGTCAGCCGCTGTTTTTCTCCCCCTGTTTCATTCCTTCGAAAAATGTATGATATTGCTACAGGATTCAGTTAGTAATTTTGAGGCTTCCTTTAGGCTTTCTTGCGTTGTGGAACTGCATATTTAAATTTTATTTAGAAACTGTGTTTTATATTGTTTTTTTTTTTTGTATATGAAAGTGACATTCTCAGGAACCTTTATGTTGGAAGAAAAAGAAAGGTCATAATAAGTCTAGAAATCATTTCTACCTAGCAGTCTTATTTTTCAATGTGAAATTGTTAATTATATAAAATTCACACATAAATGTTATATGCATATTCTTATCATCATAATATAATAATTATAATTATAATAAGATTTTTCGAAAGGAGTTTCTTGCCAGAAACGATAATCGTAATGAAAAATTTAGCTTTGTCAAAATAGCTATGTCAATCATAAGAAGACATTCGCACCCATTCATAATACATATTTTTGTCTAATACTTCTATGTCTAATAGCGGATGAATTTTATCGGTAAATATTTTGTAGCAGTCAGTGTAATTTTCTAATACGTCTAAAAACATATTAAGAGCACTCAGGAAAGTGGTCAAAGAATTCTACCTGGTTGCTTTGGAAAATTAGAGAATAGGCCATGTATCTCGTACAGAACAAAAGAAACACAGGAGCAAATATATAATAACTGTAGAAGAAGGCAGAGTGTGGAATAAGATCCAGGCTTTCTAATGCAGTTGTCAATAGAGAGAGAGAGAGAGAGAGAGAGAGAGAGAGATGCACTAAAACGACAAGTCACGGAACACGATTCAAGAATTTCCATTTCCTTCGCATTTTATTGAAAAATGCAAAAATATGCCTTCGGATTTTGGGGGACAATTCTCTCGAACTGTTCTGTGTGCAGGAAGACTTTCTTCATCAGATTTCTTTATTATTGGAGTTTTCTGAGGAGAGAGAGAGAGAGAGAGAGAGAGAGAGAGAGAGAGAGAGAGAGAGAGAGAGAGAGAGAGAGAGAGAGATAGTAGGATTTTGATGCTAGTTTTCCCGTTAATCGACAAAAGTTTGCCTTTTGAAATATAAATCGATGATTCGAACTCTTGTGTGGCTTTTCGTGCTGAGAATATTTTCTGAGAATCAACAACTCTAATTTATTCTCAGAAACTTCCTTCCCTTCCGGAATTCTCATCAGTTTGTTTATTCTTTATTTATGTACAGTGTACGAGAGTACACTGTAATTCTCGAGTTTCTTCTGTAACTTTTCGAAATATACTCATTAGGGAAGTTTACATTATTTCATCTCATTATCAAGGCAAATATTCACCAACGTACATACTCAAACATACACACTGATATACGTATATGTGTATGTTTGTGTGTGTTCATTATTTGATAGTTAAATCAAGTATTTCATTAAATTGTACATTTACCGATATGTCGTATGACCTCTAATGAAAATATATAAATATAAATATTCTTAGCATTATAAATATACTTTTAAAAATGCTTTTCCTTTCACCTAACAATGCTTTATATCAGTGCGGATGACAATTTATGAAATATTCTAGTATATTACTGATTCATTGAACTATTGTTCAAAAGATAAGAATTATTGACGAATAACTTTCCCGGCGAAGAATAATACTTCATCTCATCTGCAAATGCGCCAAAGGCGTTTGATATATCGGGTGATGCAGATGGCTTCTGTATAATAGATGACCTCATGAATCACCTGCATTTTGTACCCTGAGTGTTGAGGGATTAGGGAAGCGGGTCAGTGGCTGACATTTCCAAGGTTCGTTGCTTGATCAATTCTGTGATATTCTTTCTAATTTATTTCTCAATCAAACACTCACTGGTAATTTTTCTGTCTTTGCCATTTATTAGAATTTATCTTAATTAGCCTTTATAATATATATATATATATATATATATATATATATATATATATATATATATATATATATATATATATATAGTATTATCCACACACACACACATACACACACACATTATAAATATATATATATATATATATATATATATATATATATATATATATATATATATATATATATATATATATATATATATATATATATATATATATATATATATATAGATATATATATATATATATATATATATATATATATATATATATATATATATATATATATATATATATATATATATATATATATATATATCTAATAAAAGGAGCCCATAAAAACACCAAAATGTAGAGAGAAAAGTACTATATTTCAGAGACTGCTGTCTCTCTCTTCAGGTATATGAATGAGAAAGTTTACAGAAAAGGTGGTATTTTATACCAGAGATTCAACCATATTTTCAACCATATAAATGAACATAACCATAGAATAAACTGGAATATGTCACGTGTAATTTATAGCAGCAACTGCCGGTACAAGAGTCAAATGATGGAATCGGCCTTAATAAAAGAGAAGCAGGTAATGAACATCTCAAAAGGGAATTGGACATCGGACATCGTCGACGCAGTGTTCATTCAACCAACGCTTAAGAAGATTAAAGGAAGATTATCAGTGGGGGTGACCTGGAAATTGGGCTTACTTGTGGACGAATCTCTTGGTATAAATACCACCTTTTCTGTAAACTTTTCTCATTCATATACCTGAAGAGAGAGACAGCAGTCTCTGAAATATAGTACTTTTCTCTCTACATTTTGTGTTTTTTATGGGCTCCTTTTATTAGATGGAATTCGGTTGTTACGAGAACACTTTTACCATTCATATATATATATATATATATATATATATATATATATATATATATATATATATATATATATATATATATATATATATTGTTAAGGAAACTAAGTCCGGTGGTTCCAAGGATGAGTTTTCAACCGTCCAATCTGACCCAAGAAGCCGGTTGATTATGATTCTCCCGGGTGACGGCAGGTGGCAGCAGCTTGCAGGCCCATATGATTCCTTTTCAAGAACACCTGAATAAGCTTTTATATATACGATTAAAATGGCATTATAATTATATCTTGACTTAATCAGATTATGTCTCTAATAAATCGTGGTCAAATGTCTGTGGTAAATGAACTCATTACGTACAAATTAAAGTGATTGCCTCTAAAGATGACGTAGGTGGGGTTCCTACGGAAAGAATCCCTATCCTTCTAGTTTCCCATAAATAAATGTACCATAATTTACATACACATACATGCGTACACACAAACGCATATAAACATCTGTTTGTGTGTGCGTATGTCCGTATATGTTTAGCGTCGAAAGGTCTTTAAACGTTTATGAATGGATTTGATCGAAAGACTAATAAGCCATCAGGTGATAGAAGTGCCTCAATAACATATTAATCTTGAATGCTGATCTGTTTATCAATTGTCAGATAACCAGGTAGGTTTTACACTGTAAATCTCACTCAGTTGTGTGTGTGAGTGCATGACTACGTGTTCTTACAGGGCTCTCATTTGTTATTACTAATAGTGAATTAGCAACAAGAATATTCGTGAGATTCTTTAAAATATGAAATCAACCTCAACTTAAGGTAGCTTATCTATTAAACCCAGAATTAACGAATTAAGCCTTTTTGAAATAAACTAAATCCATTAGATTTAATGTATTGATGAACCGACATATCTCGCATTTCTGATAGGTATATTTTGTACAGATTCCTGTTAATTTTCTTTAAATTGGGGAATAAAAGGATCTTTTCGATACATTCAAACAACAGAATAGGAATCATGAGGTCTAGACATACTC
>NC_087200.1:215057280-215069780 GCF_015104395.2 Macrobrachium nipponense
ATAATAATAATAATAATAATAATAATAATAATAATAATAATAATAATAATAATATCCTTTATTAAAAGTAATGGCTACTTCAGCAGCGTTACACTTGTAGAGATTCTTGTCTATTTTCCGAATAGTGGCTTTTTCCGTGCTACTTAGACAGGCTAGTAGAGCGCCTATGGAGGTCATGATCAAATACAGAGTCAAAATTGGTGTCTATATTTGAATTTTACTGATAAACTATGATACCATAGCTATCAAAGTCATTAACGATATATATATTATTACGATCTCGACTCTCGAGATCGACAGGTTCTTAAAAATAATAAGCAATTGGGCTGTAATGACTGATGACAGGTGACAAACAAAGGAGGGAGGAGCATAACAAAATCAAAAAGTTACCTTAAAATTAATTTATTTACAAGAGTTAAATACATTATGTTACAGCGAGTCAAGGTTCTGGGTGGCAAAAACGCAAAAATTTATCAATTAATAATAATATATAAAAACCAGTAATCAATAGAAATAGGCAGCATAGACAATTAAAATTAACACTGAAGCAGCATAATGATACTAAGAGCAAAAACGGGGACACTTCCTCAAACAATGAAGACACAGTCCAATGCCGGACGATCAAGATAGAGCCGATACGACAACCATCTCGTCCTTGGAGACAATATGGACATCTCCTCGAATGCTGGACGATCAAGACAGAGTTGATACACAACCATCGTCGTCCTCAGATGCAGTATGGAAGTCCTCCTCGACCACTTGACTATACCACGTCACTGCTGCTGCCCAGTGAGGTCGCACTCGACAGTAGTCCTCTTGACGACGAAAACACGCCATTGTTGCTTCTCAGTGAGGGACGCTCTCGACACGTCGTCCTCTCGACGACGAAAAACACGATAATGCTGACTGCCGACTCCAACTCGAAGTTATACTCCAAACGACGACTTCAACCAAATAACCAGGTATCCAGTACCTGACGCTGGCCTCATGCTGGTCCACAGATAATTATACCTGACTGCCTCAGACTGACTGACTGACTGGTTGTTCTGCCCTCCAGAACCTGACTGACGAAGTTTGACGCCATCCACCAGACGTCAACTCGCCACAATTAAAAAACAAAACAAAGGAGGCAACAATCCACCAAGGGAACAATTGGTAAACGATTGTTCCTAACATATATATATATATATATATATATATATATATATATATATATATATATATATATATATATATATATATATATATGTCTCTCTCTCTCTCTCTCTGCCCTCTCTCTCTCTCTCTCACTCTCTCTCTCTCTCTCTCTCTCCTTCTCTCTCTCTCTCTCTCCATCTTTTTTCTTGAAGCAAGCGAGCTTTCGTCTGGAGCTGCCAGACATCCTCGGGCTGGGAAGCTGAGGGTGGACTGATCTTGAGCGGTGTCCGTCCTCGTTTATATTTGGAGTTGACAGCAGGGCCCATCACGTAACCGCGCCGCTAAGGAGGTCAAGGCGGCTGCAGGACTTACAGCATCGCAACCATCAACGCGTGGAAAGTGGCTTGAAACCTGGTTCAAGCCACCAATGAAAACGAAGACTACCGCCACCAGCCAATAGTAGATCAGCATGGGGCAGATACCCTGCTGTCAACTCAAAATATAAACGAGGACGGACACCGCTCCAAGATCCACCCTCAGCTTCCCAGCCCGAAGATGTCTGGCAGCCCCAGACGAAAGCTCGCTTGCTTCAAGAAAGAGAGAGACAGAGACAGATATATATATATATAATATATATATAATATATATATATATAATTATTTATATATATATATATATATATATATATAGTATATATATATAGTATATATATATATATATATATATATATATATATTATATATATATATATATATATATATATATATATATCGTTAATGACTTTTGATAACTATGGTATCATAGTTTTTATCTGTAGAATTCAAATATATAGACCAATTTTGATCATGACCTCCATAGGCGCTCTACTAGCCTGTCTAAGTAGCACGGAAAAAGCCGCTATTCGGAAAATAGACAAGAATCTCTACAAGTGTAACGCTGCTGAAGTAGCCTAAAACTTTTAATAAAGTATGCTTGAGAGAGGGTCTGCTTCCTAAGTACAATAATAATAATAATAATAATAATAATAATAATAATAATAATAATAATAATAATAATAATAATAATAATAATAATAATAGTAATAATAATAATAATAATAATAATAATAATAATAATAATAATAATAATACTATTTATGATAAGATATAAGAAAAAAATCAAGAAAAAATTCATCTTTAATTTTCTAAGACCTGAAGCAGTAATATAATTTCACAAACTTATTGATTGCTCGACATTTTTGAGTGGTCAGGTATTTGCTTCTTCGTTCCGTTCATATCAACCACATTCTGTTTAATGCGAGGATTTTGCATAATGCACATAAACGTATCAAAATATGTCTTTCAAAACGGTATATCAGCTTCAGGAACTTCGGCAAGTCTTAGGGAAGCGATGTCACCCAGACTTTTGGGTCACCAAAAGCTGTTTGCCGTAGGATTAAGTTTGAAGGCACTTTCAGTGTCAGAGAATTCAAACACCCGGGAGATTAAATAAGCTTCATTTTTAAAGAGAAACCTCTTTAATCATGGGATCACGCAGGTAGGAACGTAAACATCACTTCGTTAGGATAGGCCTCACTACCTGGCAGTCTTTCGAGAGTTTTATTACCCTCCCGGCTCTGAAAAGCTTTCATCCAGGCAGTAATTAGTTTTATGTAAGTAAGCTATCTTCGGAACTGATATTGAATACGTTTTTATTTATTTTATTTATTCCTAACTGTTTTTATTTTAATGAAGCCTTTAGACCGTATTACACACCTTTGAACTAAAATGAGTACAATTCTGAAGTTTCAAATGCATTAATAATCACCAGTCTTCTTGCTAAACATTTTATAATGAAAAGTCACTCAAGGAATGATGTATTAAACAAATTATGAGTAACTGAGAATAATTTTGATGATAATTACCGATGATGGTGATTATTATCATTATTATTATTATTATTATTATTATTATTATTATTATTATTATTACATACTATCACACTTCCGTTGTTCTTGGGCCTCTTGGTGACCCATGGCCGCTTGCTCCAGACCTTTCCAGGTTCCTGTGTTTAGTGATGCATCCCAGGACCCTCCTCTCCTCCTCCGCCTCCTCCTCCTTCACTTCCTCCTCCTGCCTCCTCCTCCTTCACCTCCTCCTCGCCTCCTCCTCCTTCACCTCCTCCTCTGCCTCCTCCTCCTTCACCTCCTCCTCTGCCTCCTCCTCTGCCTCCTCCTCCTCCTCCCCTCCTGCTCCTCTCCTTCACCTCCTCCTCCGCCTCCTCCTCCACTCCTCCTCGCCTCCTCCGCCTTCACCTCCTCCTCTGCCTCCTCCTCCTTGCACCTCCTCCTCGCCTCCATCCTCTGCCTCCTTCCTCCTCCTCCTCTCCTTCACCTCCTCCTCCGCTCCTCACCTCCTTCCACCTCCTCTCCTTCACCTCCTCCTCCCTGCCTCCTCCATCCTCCCTCTCCTCCTCCTCCGCCTCCTCCTCCTCCTCCTCCTCCTCTGCCACCTCCTCCTTCACCTCCTCCTCTGCCTCCCCTCTTCTCCTCCTCCTCCTCCTCCGCCTCCTCCTCCTCACCTCCTCCTCCTTCACCTCCTCCTCCGCCTCCTCTCCTCCCTCCTCCCTCCGCCTCCTCCTCCTTCACCTCCTCCTATGCCTCCTCCTCCTCCACCTCCTCTCCCTTCTCCTCTGCCTCCTCCTCTTCCCCTCCTCCCCTCCTCTCCCTCCTCCTCGCCTCCTCCTCCTCCAAACCTCCTTTCTCCTGCATCCTCCTTCTCTCCCCTCTCTCCTCCCTATAATCCTCGAAGAAGAAAGTAACACTACAGTCATGACATACCAAGAGACAGAAGGATCTTGTTCCAGAAAATCAGAAAGGTGGAAAAAGGTCTAGCAAAAAAAAAAAATGCATGGAAAGTTATAGAACTAAAAAGTAAGATAGAAAATGCAGAACAAAAGATTATACAATCAAAAGAAAATGAAAAAAGGGACTTGGAAGAAAAACCCTATTAAATATCAAGCAAAATCCCAAACTATTATACTCATATGCGAAGAAGATGAATAAAAGAAGAATAGAAATAGGCCCTCAAGAATTGAAGGGAGATTAACGAATGAAAAAAAAGGAAATTTGCAACATACTGGCAGAACGATATAAGAGAGAATTCACCCCTCCCAGAATAGATAATGAAGATAATGATATAGAAGTGGGAAGGGATGAAAATAGTGAATATTTAGCTGACATAGATATTAATGAAGCTGATATTGTGCAGGCTATTAATGAAATTAAAAAAGGAGCTGCTGCAGGGCCTGATGGAATTCCTGCTATTTTGTTAAAGAAAGTAGTTCATTCTATCGCAAAGCCACTTGCAATATTTTAAGACAAAGTGTAGATACAGGCAAGATTTATGATGAGCACAATTAGCATATATTACCCCTACTTTCAAAAGTGGATCAAGACTAGAGGCAAGTAATTATAGGCCTGTGAGCCTCAACATCCCATATTATGAAAGTGTATGAAAGGGTAATGAAGAAAAATATTATGAAACATTTAATAAAAAATAATTTTTTAATAAAGGACAACATGGTTTCGTACCCGGAAAAAGTACACAAACCCAACTGTTAGTCCACCGTGAGAACATATTCAAAAATATGAAAAGCGGAAATGAAAACAGATGTGGTTTATTTAGACTTTGCAAAAGCTTTTGATAAAGTAGACCATAATCTTTAGCGAGAAAATTAGAAAACGCAACCTCCTCCTCCGCCTAAAATTCCTCCTCCTTCACCTCCTCTCTGCCTCCCCTCCCTCTGCCTCCTCCTCCGCCTCCTCCTCCTCACCTCCTCCTCTGCCTCCTCCTCTGCCTCCTCCTCCTCCTCCTCCTCCTCCTCCTCCTCCTCCTCCTTCTCCTCCTCCTCCTCCTTATCCTCCTCCTCCACTCCCAGTTCTCTCAGATCTCTAAACACATTAGCATCTTTCCATCTCATCCTAGTTAGCGAAAAAGTATTCCCAAGGTATAGTGAATTGGATATCAAACGGCAGTTGTAATATATATATATATATATATCTATATATATATATATATAT
The DNA here is from genome assembly GCF_015104395.2 of Macrobrachium nipponense. NCBI lineage: Eukaryota > Metazoa > Arthropoda > Malacostraca > Decapoda > Palaemonidae > Macrobrachium > Macrobrachium nipponense. The sequence continues at coordinate 215,062,478 of NC_087200.1, forward strand.
ATATATATATATATATATATATATATATATATATATATATATATATATATATATATATATATATATATATATATATATATATATATAATATATATATATATATATATATATGCTCATATTTCTCCCAAAACTGTTGAATATTCACGCGAATGAAATGAATATACGCCATAAAGCCATTCAAATAAAGTAGAATCAGGTCCGAGTATAACCTTTCAATTGAATGTTTCATTCTGCCATATCTTCTTTCGTAATAAATCATTCAGCTGACGGTTTGTAATCGTAAATTCACAGAGGCTCCTCATACAAATTTCAAATTCATACTGGAATGACGGCCTACAGCCTAGATGGAATGAAACAAATATTAATTAAATTTAGTTTTATGAATTTATAACATAGACTGAAATTGACCTTACATTTTACCCGGTCGTTACTCCCTCTTTCTTTCTCTATTTAATTTTTTTCTTTCATTCTATCCCCTTTTTCCCCTTCTTCGAAGGATTACAATGTTCTTGAATATCCGAGTGTTTGCACAACTGGACCGGGGAAATCCATCTCAATGATTCTCAATCCTGGTATCCCACCATCTCAGTTAATTGAGTATAAAGGGTGGGTAGGTGGTAAAGGATTATCTGGACAATGAGTTTTACTACACATTTTCACTTTGTAGTTTCGGATATTCCTTCGTTATTAAGAATCTAACTTCACGTCAGTTTCAAATTTTAAGTCTTGTTTAGTTCCCGTTGCAAAATGTCAATATATTATCATCATACCTCAGAAATTCAAAATTAATAAAATTTATTTTCAACTTCAATAAGACCAAGTGACCTACCAATGCTACAACATTATCAGAATGTACAAAACCACGATTCAGCAAACAAACATTACTCTAAACACATTTTTAATAGTTTTAAGATCCAATGATGTTTGGGTAGTTAAGGGATAGTTAAAAGCAAATTAATTTTCTCTGCTCAAGGCTTAAGTGATCTTCTTAAGGTTATGTTGGTACTCAATTTCTATTTGACTGACATAGCTTTATCTTATCCTCGATGGGGAGTAAGAAACAAAAGTCAGATATCTTTTATAAAACGATTTTGTTTACCGCTGAATGTAAATTCAAAATGCTTGTAATACAGACAGCTTGTCATTTATTGATGTGTATTGTACATATAAGTACAAAATGTTATTTTAAGATAACTCTTAGGAGCTGATAAATGTAAATAAATAATAGAAAATGAAGTGAGACAATAAGCATACCGTCATACGAGCCACAGGCAAATGGGAGAGAGGAAAGGTCGAAAAACAAAAGAAAGGAAAGAGAATGAAGAGGAAATTGAGATGCATTGAAGGAAAATTAAATTTGTATAGAAGAATTGTAGAAGGCAGATTAAAATACAAAGAACGCAGATAAGAAGGAGATGGAAAGTGAATGATAAAGAAATATAGGTGATTGGAAAAGAAGCGATTAAAACAGAAAGGAAAAAAAGCTAAGGAAGAGCTAAACATATTGCAATGATTATGACGCTGAATCTGAAAAAGAGCAGAAATAACAGCTTACGAGGCCATTAAGAAAAAAATAAATAAAGAAAATTGACGCCAATATATAAACTTGATCGCATCCAGAAAACTACATTAGGCCAAGATGCATGGCCCAGTTTGGCGTTACTTTAATAACGGCCCCGAAAGTTTCCTGACTGATTGATCAAAATCCTATTTGCTCAGACTCTCGTGAACGGAAGTTGGTGTGAGTGATGGCCCAAGTTGGTTCCTTGGAAGGCTTCGTCCAACTGTGGCTGACACTCACGATTTTTCACGACGTCCCCTGGAATACTCTGCTTGAAAACGCTCAGAAGTTGTTATTTATTAATTTTTTTCAGTTTTTTATTTTTTCTATTATGTTTATTAATTTTTATTTATTTTGTTTTGCTTTGTTGACTTTTGTTTATATAAAATCACGTGTCTAAAAAAATATGTGCATTGTGAATAAGAATGTATATAAATTTATTATTTATTTATATAAAAGTTTCTCAAAAACAGATGTGTATTATAAACTGGAATTTGTGTGGTTACGGGCGCTTACAAAAAGACTTAATTATATCAGGAAAAACTTCTAATGTATTAATGCAGTTAATCAGTTCATAATGAGCCAATATTGAGTGAAATATTTTTATTGTCTTATTCATCATAATGTGGTAATTCTTAAAAAGATTCTCTTTCTCATATATATTCGGTAAAAAAATATATATATTAAAACATTAATGCTTTTATAATTTAACATCTAAACGTTGTTTTCCGCATATAATGTATATTCCTACACTACCATATTCCCTGCAGAAAATTGTATCCATGGCAAAAGAAGTTTTCTTAAAATTTCTTCCCAAAACTCAGTTTTGATAAGAATGATACCGTCCCCTCTTTCTGCAAGATTTTTAGCCTCGGTTAAAAAATTGTATAACGCGTCGGATCAAAAGAAAGCGAATTAATATGACTACGAACCGTTGTGCCTTCCTTAAGACTTAAAGAAAAAATAAATGAAGATTTTAAATGATTTAACGTGGATCTGCTTCAAAAAAGGGATTGATTTATTACGTCTTTTAAAATATGAAGGAGAATAAAATTATTGAAAAAAGATATTCTATTAGACTATTTTACACTAGAAAACTAATTGTGAATAGTGAGAAATTGTTGCAGGTATGCCAGGACAATTAGGATTATGCAAATATGCTAAGAACATTTTCCAGTCGTTCATTTGCATATATGCAAGAAGTATGGTGAAACTTTGTTATATTTCCGTTGGGTATGTCAGGCCCTACACAATAATATTGTTAGTCTAAACAAGTATTCTTTACGTAAAAATATATTTCTTAGCTATATATTGATAATCAGTTTTCTGTTACATACAAAAAGAAGTTTTTTTGTACCATAGTGAAATTTGAAAAAAATTAAGTAATTGACACTTTAAGTACGAAATAAATGAATAAACAGATGAATAATTCCAAAAACAATTAATTCTTAAACACGGCTAAACGGGTATTCAAAATCCGGATAAATGAAAACCATCTTGTCCCTTTTATTGAAAGGGAATATAAAGGTATATTAATAAATAAATGAGTAAACATACAAACAATTCTTAGGCGTTAAATCACTTAACACGACTAAATGAGTATTCAAAATCAGTCAAAAAAACAAAACAAAAAAACAGTTCAAGAGAAAGGAAGCGAATAAAAGAGAAACCTTGGATTAACCTGTATCCCAGATGAAGTAGAGGGAACCTGGCATCCCCCTTAAACTTGAAGTTGTGGGAGGCGGAAATCGCGCACCTGTTTGATGATAATCTGGATTCATTAGCCAGGGCAAATAGCGGTGCTGCATTATTTAAGCGCCTATTCACACCAATAAGCTTCTTTCTTCATGGGTCTAAGCGTATGAAGCGGTTACTACCGGGGAGTATTCTAAGATAAGGTTATATCTATATATATATATATATATATAATATATATATATATATATATATATATATATATATATATATATATATATAATATATATATATATATATATAAGCAGGAACAGGATAGCCAGAAGACGTGGTAATATTCCAGACATTATTATTTCTTTAAAAAACAAGGGCACAGCCAGGCTTTTCGGGAATACATTGTTTTTCCCATCATCAGGGTCACTTATCTATAAAATGAATCAAAAAAAAAAAAAGAAACATTAAGAACTGTACTGATTTTTTTTTGTATCATTTTTATAGATAAGTGACCCTGATGATAGGAAAAACAATGCATTCCCGAAAGCTCGGCTGTGCCTTGTTTAATTTTAAAGAAATAATAATGTCTGGAATATTACCACGTCTTCTGGCTATCCTGTTCCTGCCTATATATATATATATATATATATATATATATATATAATATATATATATATATATATATATATATATATATATATATATATATATATATATATGACTGGTAAAATGTTCTGTAACAACAGAATTCCATCTAATAAAAGGAGCCCATAAAAACACCAAAATGTAGAGAGAAAAGTACTATATTTCAGAGACTGCTGTCTCTCTCTTCAGGTATATGAATGAGAAAAGTTTACAGAAAAGGTGGTATTTATACCAAGAGATTCGTCCACAAGTAAGCCAATTTAGGTCACCCCCGCTGATAATCTTCCTTTAATCTTCTTAAGCGTTGGTTAATGAACACTGCGTCGACGATATCTGATATCCAAGCGCCTTTTGAGATGTTCATTACCTGCTTTTCTTTTATTAAGGGGGCCGATTCCATCATTTGACTCTTGTACCGGCAGTTGCTGCTATAAATTACACGTTGACATATTGCCAGTTTATTCTATGGTTATGTTCATTTATATGGTTGAAAATAGCCGAGTTCTGTTGTCCATACCTAACTGACCGTTTGTGTTGTATTAATCTCTGGGGAAGTGATTTACCTGTAAATCCGATGTAAGATTGGTCACAGTCCTGGCATGGGATCTCATATACCCCAGAGTCTTTAGGAGATGTCTTTTGTTGGACGTTAATCAGGGATTTGGCTAAGGTATTTGGGTAGGTAAATGCAAAAGGGTTGGATTTCCCAAGGGTGTGAGTTACTCTCTTAATCGTCTCCAGGTGGGGAATTTTTATTTTATTGTTGGGTGTGTCTCTGGTCTTGTCTTTAGGGGGTCGGTAAAAAATTACGTTTGCTTTTTGAATTGCTTTCTCAATTATATGGTCAGGATACTTTAAAGATGAAAGTTGCTTGCGAATTAGTTCAAATTCTTTTTCCAGGAAATCTGGGGAACAAATTCGTAAGGCTCTTAAGAATAGGTTGCTAGCTACACCTATCTTGATAGTAATGTCATGATAGCTAAAGTAGTGAATATATGAAAGTGAGAACGTTTGGTTTTCTGTATATGGTAAATTTGTATTCTGTCGTGTCTCTGATTATTAAAACATCAAGAAAAGGAAAGTTGTTGTCTGTTTCCCATTCAACTTTAAATTTGATGCTGGGCATCTAATGCGTTTTAATTTTGAGAGGAATTCATTAAAATTACCCCACTTATTATCCCAAAATGTTAGTATGTCATCCACGTATCTCATCCACAGCATGTTTTTGGGTTTTATTGCATTTATTACTGTAGTTTCAAAGTATTCCATGTACAGATTGGCTAAAATAGGACTTAAAGGACTACCCATACTACACGCGAATTTTTGCTTGTAGAATGATTCCCCGAATGAAAATACGTTTTTAGATGCACGTAATTCAACTAACTTTATTATTTTGTCAAGCGCCAAAGGGAAATGATCTGAATAGGGGGATAATTTTTCCCTTAAAAACTGAAGAACGTCCTGTCACTGCGGTACTTTTGTGAATAGGGAGTCTACGTCAAGGCTTAAAAGTTTTATGTTGTGAAGTGGTATATGTGCTTCTCTGAATTTGTGACAAAGTCTTCCGAATGTTTGATGTGACTGGAGAAAAAGTGCCTAAAAGAGGAGAAAGGAGGCCAGCTAACCATTTAGAAATTTTGTAATTGAAAGCTCCGGCGCATGAAACGATGGGTCTGAATGGAAGATTGTCTTTGTGAGTTTTGGGAAGACCATAAAAGTAGGGTAATTTAGGATTAATTACTTTAAATTTCTCTAATAGTTCAATACTCTTTTTTGTCTTGTACCAATTAATCTTACTTCCCGAAAAAATTCTGTGGGAACGTTCTGGAGGGGATTTTCGTCAGTTTTTCGTAAGTATTTGTGTCGCTAAGGAGCTGGTTGATTTTGTCGAGGTAGAAGTCTTTGTCCATTATTACAATTTTGCCGTCTTTGTCGGATCTACTTCTTGATAACATCTAACCTTTTTTTAGCGAAGTGGATTGCTATCATGAATCTGCGGGGAACAGGATATTTACTTACGAGGTCAGTTAAAGCATTTAGTAACACTCCTTTTAAACATATCTCTTCACGGCTGTAGTTTTTGTCAGATATGAATTTATCAAAAGCCACTATGAAGTCTAGGTTGTTTTTGCGGTCTGGCATAAGGGCAAAGGATAAGCCTAAATTTCTTTTAAACTAAATGTTGATTTACAGTAAGGGGGTGTTGGATAAGTTTAAAACTTTGTCTTGTTCAAGATTATTCCATGCGCTATTATCTATTAGGTATTTAACTTGCGTAAAAGTCGTTGGAATGAGTCACGCTATTATAGCAGCAATGTCGGAACAGAATGAAATCAGATACCTGTATATGTGGTCCGTAGTGAGGAGGCGAAGATTAGATTGAGTTCCATATATCACTCTGCGTAGCACGAAGATGTCGTTTCTCGTACTGGTGATTCTTTCTTCCAGGAAAATCTTGTGTGATAGAGGGAAGGGGTTTGATTGCAGAGTCCATCTCCCGAATCCGTCATTTTTGGAAGTACTTGTTCTTTGAGGCATTTCTTCCAAAAAGTGTTTTTGGTTTTTCAGCCGGTGTAGTTTGTTCAGTTCTTTCTCAAACTTGCGGAAAACTGGCTTGACTTCTCTCAGGGTTAGATAACGATAAAGCATATAATGTTTTCCCTCATAACCCTCGCGATCAATGATTACACTAATTAAAAAAAAAAAAAACGATAACTATTATTATTATTATCATCATCATCATCATGATTAATATTATTGTTGTTGTTGTTGTTGTAATTGTTGTTCAGAGTTGAATCCTATTCATTTGGAATAAGCCCACAGAGGCCACTGACTCGCAATTCAAGATTCCAAAGAACATTATGGTATTTATTCGAAAGTAGTAACAGAGGGTATCAGGAAATATAGAAGAACGGGAGCAGGTATTAGAAAAAGATAAATGAATTATTAAAATCATAGATAAACAGATAAAAATGGAAACAAATTATTCAAATGCAGTCATTGTTTTAGGGTAACAATGCGTAGCATCTTCGCTTGATCTTTGAGGTTATGATGAATTAATATTTTACGCATTAAACTAAGTGCCGGAGCCTTCTAGTCTTTATCCTCGTGTACTTGATAGCGAGGAATTTAATTCATGCAAATTATTAATTTCACGAGATTCTTGTCTTAGACTAAAGGTAAGCTTAGTGTGATATATGCGCTTAGTAGGAAGCCGTGACTATGCAATTAAAGCATGAATTTAATAGTGATTTAAAGGAAAATAGTGCATAGGCCACAAGAAGTCGAATATCTCAGGCTCGTTTATGGATCTACGATTAACTCATCGAATGCGTATGAATAATATTAAGGTCTAGAAAAAAATTATTACGTTTTTAAGAAATTCACAAACAATATATGTTTCATCTT
>NC_087200.1:215072280-215077280 GCF_015104395.2 Macrobrachium nipponense
TACATTCTGGTTATAGTTTACAGCGTTTCTGTAGCTTTTTGTGCAGACTGCTTGAGTTTTTCTTCTGTCATGTACAAATATTGCAATGTTTTTTATGCATACCTTATATATTTTTTCCAGTAATTTTTCAGTATGTTCCATATATGATTTATTTAAGTTTAAGTGTATTTAAGTTTGTTATAAAGATCTCATTCATTACAATGTTTTTAAATGCAACTTATATAAAGAATTGGCCTCTAATTCGTTCTTCACTTTATACATTTTGTATATTTTCATTCTGTGCCGATGGTCAAATGAAAACGGGACTTGATATACCAATCAAAATGACATACTTAAAAGCAATATATAAATTCCATCTCCACAATCAACCAAAAGAAAATATTTTGTTCCCTCACTCTTACTTTCGTGTTTTAACAGAATATTGAAACACGAGAGGAGTTTGTCAGGTTAAATTCACATAACGGCAATTTGTTGCTCTAACTGCACCAAATGCAACATTCAGGATATGAAATGACCGGAGGGCATTTATCAATTCATTTCCATTGGTGCTTGCACCAGAGGAAGACTTTTGAAGTTGGAAAATATTGTTATTAAGTATATGTTATGTATTTCTTCTTTGTGTGTTTAATTCTAATTTTCGTTTAGAGTACAAATCGAAAAATAGATATGAATACTTTCCCTGATGTGAAGCTGGGACGTAGAATCGAGTAATGAGGTCAGAAAATTAAGTTTGACCTCTTTTTTGGGGGTGATGGGGGAATGGGGCCGGGGAACCGGTCTTTAGATGGAATCGCCCTGGAACCTTCTTCTGGGCTGAAAGGAGCTGGATTTCATGAATTTAGATGACACTTTTAGGAGGTTAAAAGGCTGCCAGAAGTTGCGAGGAAGTGAAGTGGAAGGTTCATAACACAGTAAGGACATTTTAGTAGGTAGAAAAGAGAGAGAGAGAGAGAGAGAGAGAGAGAGAGAGAGAGAGAGAGAGAGAGAGAGAGAGAGAGAGAGAGAGAGAGGATTAGGGAACTGAAAATACCTGAGATAGAAATACAACCAATTTTAAGGATTAATAAAATTTCTCTATATGTTCAACAAATTGGACGTAGTAAAATCATAGTTTTCCTTCTATTTATTTATTTATTTATTCATTTATCTATTTGTATGTTTGTTTGTTCGTATCGATTTCCAATGATGTCAACAATTCTGTAATGGAATTCACATATAATGCAATCAATTCACCGTTACAAATCAAGAAACTTAATAAATATATAAAACACTTATGCGTATTCAGATTCCTTATGTATGCATTCCTCTATTAAATATACATTAGTTATCGTTTCTGATAATATAATGGAGCCGATTTGCTTAGATTAATTCCAGTATTTATCATCACCCTCTTAAGGAAAAACCATTTCAAAGAGAAAGGGATTCAGAGGTAACCCAAGACCCAGTTATCTAAATGTTCGCCGACCGTGTTTCATTTTTCAGGCAAGCTTTTGTTTATGCTTCCAAAGATATCATAATATCGTATATTCAAGAAGAGAAAAATCTGTAACATCTCTAAATTAAATAACCAGGTACCATCGATTAAGTTTACTCTAGAATAAGAAAAAGACAATTGCTTCCCTTTCTTAGATGTTTTGATACATAGAGAACCATTTCAATGTAAATTCAGTATTTATAGGAAACCGACCAACAACTTAACTTATGTTCATTTCTTCTCAGGCCACCATCTTAACATAAAAATATAAATTTTTTCCTCTATGTTTTTACGAGCATTGCGCATTGTCAGTCCACAATATTTGGATCAAGAAATTGAATACATAAGAAAAATAGGGAAAGTTTTATGCTATCCTTCACATATATTAGACATTTGTTATAATAAAGCCTGCAAAAAGTTTTATAGTGTAAGTAACACGCAGAAAGAAAATTCTAAGAACATTCTCAGTTTGCCTTTATTTTAACGGATTTGAAACTTCATTAAATCATTGTTAAAAGCTTTTAATGTCAACCTTGTTTTTTCCTATAATAACACACTAAAATGAATGTTAATAAAAAATGGCCCCAGAGAAAGCAACAACATAATATATAAAATTCCATGCATGGATTGTCCCTCATTTTATCTCGGACAGTCTAGCAAAGGCCTAGAAGTGAGGCTAAGCCAGCATAAATATTCTGTAAAAACTGGGCAAAAATCTAATGCAATATTCATTCATTCAAGTGAAAACAACCACCGAATAAATTGGGATGGTAGTTCAGTAATTGCAAGGTCAAGAGATGTCTTATCACAAAATCTTTTAGAATCTGCTTTAATACAACTTACTTTTCATTGTAATTTCAATGTTAGTCGTGGCCTTTTTATTTCATTTAGACCCTTGTATCTGTAACATGTTTAAGAAATGACCTCAAAGATATAATTACTGACTTAAATAAAAATAAAAACAATTGCCTTAGAGTTATTATTTTTGTTGTAATGTATGTCTGTCATGTATTGTGAATATGGGTTTGTTTACCAAGTTCTGAATAGCTGTTACCTATAATCCTTTAATTGTCTTGACTTTGTATCTGAGATGATTGTCTTAAACCTTTAATTGCACCCATTGTTTATGCTTGTTTGGGAAGGTTTTTCATCTTCCAGGTGTGTCGGATTCTAGGTACTAATGTCTTTATAATCCCTATCTGTCAGTTATACGAATCTTCATGTGTTGTCTTTTCCCGTATTTATGTCAGTCTCTGCTCAGTAAAGGACGTTTAACGTCGAAAGATCTTGCAGATCCTCCTTCGTTTATTTTTCCTTCGTGGCATATATCTTTATTTATGGATTTATCACGTTCCTAACTTTCGTGATTCAGTTATACACACACACACACACACACACACACACATATATATATATATATATATATATATATATATAATATATATATATATATATATATATATATATATATATATATATATATATATGCAGAAGCCAGGTACTATGTCGTACCTCTAAGTAAACGGGGATACAATCCACAATGAAGTAAAATCCTCTTGTAGTTTAAAATATATATTTCTTGTACAGGATTAAAACTTTCGACCATCAGGGAGAAGGAACACGTTGCTGCTGCTTGCAGAGGAAGTTCATATCAGGGTGGCAATTGCGCAACATACATGGAGAAAAACCACGCATTAATTTTAAAGGTTAAATAAAGGCTGTTTTTTGCATGTAACGACAGGACTTTGAGACGAGTAGTAGAAGGGGGGGCGATTAATTTCATTAAGCGAGACCTTTGCAGGAAATACTGGTATTTCAGAAAATACAGCTATTTGTGAAGAAATATGTAGAAAAGGGAAAATTTCAAACTTTAGAATATATGTGTCAATAACGATGCTGCCTCCTCTCCTGTTTACTCCACTCAGGTCATTTCTCCAACATATCACCCAACCAGCAGAAAACAAGCAGTTGACAATAGAAACATTCCCCCAAGAAGATCAAGACGAATTCTGGAAAGAACATGGGCTCAACAGCCTGATCATTCATAATACAAACTAGCTTGTTACCTAACCGTTGTTTTTTCAAATGTTTGTGCTCTTACTTGTTAGTTCCTTGAGGTGACATATCACATTTTAGTGAACAAGACCACAGTTGATGGTCGAAAGCTTTAATCCTGTACGAGAAATATATATTTTAAACTACAATAGGATTTTACTTCATTGTGGATTGTATCCCCATATATAAATATATATATATTATATATATATATATATATATATATATATTATATATATATATATATATATATATATCTAGATATATATATATTATATATATAGTATTAAATATTAATTCTTCTCATTTACAGCTTCATAAAAATATGTCAATATATAGTGAATGCATTTAGAACAAACAATATATGAACATAATATCGTAAATTTCTTTGTTATATAATCAATATAGATATTAAGAAATGTCAACAAATTTTCTATACATCATCAATATATCTATTAAGAAAAAATATTCAAAAGATTGAGTTCCATGACGTACTTTGGAAGTAAACGTTTTATGTGTCATTATTTCATGAAATTTCTCACAAAAATAAAATTAATTACAACTTCGGTGGTCAATTTTTCAAAAAGTACTTCATGCAAAAATAAAAAAAAAAAATAAAAAAACGTACCATATTATTCATAGACTCTTGGGTGTGCAATTGAAAATAGGTCATAGCTGACAAGTTGGGCATCGTGAATATTTGATAACTTCTTTCCCGGATTAACAAAGTTTGTGAAAGACTAAGCAATAGAGAGAGAGAGAGAGAGAGAGAGAGAGAGAGAGAGAGAGAGAGAGAGACCATATAACGATGAGGAGTAAACATACTTTTTATAATAAACAGCTAAAAAAATTATGATCATTATATATTTATAATAATTAGTAAAATAAATTTATTAAAACTAGTCTCAATTCCTCCAATTAAAATTAGAACTATATTGCATCCCATTACAATTTCGTGAAATTCTATATAAATAGTTTTAATTTAAAAACTATATAGTAAAACAAAACATTTATTAGAAAGAAAACTATAGTAAAAGTAGGCTTAATATTCAAACTGACATTACAAGATTAGCAATACGATCGATTTCACTCTACAGAAACGAGGAAACGCCTGAGGGTAAGATAAGCGATTTTTAAGCAGCCACACCTTGGAGGAGCACACACGTGGTCAACAGATGATTAATCCAGAAAACGATACATTTTGAAAAAACAAGGAGACATATACGAATTACTACCATGAAATTAAAAAAATTGTTCCCCCAAAAAATGAGTGAAAAGACAAAAACAGGATATAAAGATATCGAGCAATTTATACAATGAGATTTCTCACTTTGATGGATAAACAGTGCATTTGAAGTCTGAGCTGTTCTAACTGAATACATATGTTGCTTAATACATACACATAAATTTTTACTTGACTAACCGACGTAAAAAGATGGGCAATCCTTACAAGGAATTTTGTAAATGATGT